>NC_080575.1:83183810-83486840 GCF_029962835.1 Magnolia sinica | reverse complement strand
ATATGAAACACACGGAGTAAGGGGGCTTCTTGTTGGGGACAAAAGATACGAGTTCGGAGACTCGGACTTAATGCCTCGGGTCGCCAAAGGATGTGTCGATCCGAGGCATGGTTCACTAAACCGAGACAGTAGTTAAGTCGGTTCGGACGACACATCGCAATCCGGGCATACATCGGGCCGATCTTCTTATCGGATCGGCAGCGCAAGATAAGGCCTCATCCCGAATATCTTGGGATAAGATCCCCGACCCAAGCTCACGGGATCGGATAAAGATCGAGATGGGCACGATCCTATCTCCGTGATACCGAGAGAGGATCCCGCACACGATATCGGGAGGAGAATCCTAGTACGATTAAATGCGCCAGCAGCTAGCAAAGAAGAACCTCCATCGTCTGGTGAGGTAGGCAAAAAATCTTTCTCAAAACCCCACAATACATTTATACCCAGAATCCACGCCTGACAATGGCATCGGACCGTCCCCTGCTCAAGCCAGGGTCTCATTTGTTAACTTGTACTCAAGATTACTCCACCTTCCAGGAAAGAAAAGATGACCCAACATGGTACCTATACATAATAGGTAGGCGGAAACGATTACTCCACACTTGCAACAAGAGAGAGAATACACATGCAGAAACGATTACTCCAAACTAGTAACGAGAGCGAGAGAGAGAGAGAGAGAGAGAGAGAGAGTACCGAGGCAGAAACGATTTCTCTACACTTGCAACGAGAGAGAAGATGTTGGCCCCTTCGGCTTTGGTAGGAAGTGCAGAGAGGTTAGCTCCACATGCCAGTATGATATTTGTTCAGCTCAGCTCAGCAGCTTATGTTGTGGTTAGTAGGGTCATACTCACAGAAGGGATAAGCTCTACTGTCTTTCTTGTCTATCAATTCGCGTTAGCTACAATCTTCATGGCAGCATTGGCTTTTATCTTTGAAAGGTGTGATGACAGTTCAAGTCTCTCTCTCTCTCTCTCTCTCTCTCTCTCTCTCTCTCTCTCTCTCTCTCTCTCTCTCTCTCTCTCTCTTTTTATTTCCCATGACATGGATATGTTTGTTGTTGCAGGAAAAATAGGCCTCCCCTTACAAAATCTATCTTATGCTGGATTTTTCTACTCGCTTTAATTGGGTAAGTTGAATGCATATGTTTCATGTTGGTTCTTTAGTCCCTCTTTGGTACAAACCTAAGAATTGAATTCAGTAATTATGAATTAGTGATCATGAACTGTAATACATAATAAGTTCAATTATTGTTAATAAAATGAGATGAACTCATTTTTAAGAGTCTACCAAACAAGCCACTCTTTATTAAATTAAATTGTTGCAATTCAGTGGAACATCCAAACAATCAACTAGCTCATAAGTTCCATATGCAACTAGTTGGACTGTAAATCCCCACCCTTCTGGAATCCAATCTCAATGGTTGGAATTCTAATGACCTCTGCTGCATCAATGGTCACCGTCCTAAGCAGTTGTGATTGGCATCAGTGAGGGTGTGGAAACCGAAGATGAAGACTCTGGTGATTATTGGTGATGGTGGTCAGCTGATCATTGGGGCCACTTAGTACCTTTGGCAATGTATTTTAGATGAGAATTGGGTGATCTCCTTAATCAAGGTTAAGGAATATTAATCATGATAAGGAGTGTTTTGTTTTTTGCTTTTGCCATTCTTAAGGGCATGTTTGGCTGGGCGCTGGATATGGGATTAAGACGGATCCCATGGGTTATCCGGTTTACATCTCATCCCATTTTCTGTTTGGGACCATTCCACGGATGCTGCCAATCCCGAGATATAGGTTTTCACCCCTGTGTAGGGCCCACCAAGATATCAATGAGATATCTACTCTCTCTATCATTTTCACCTGCCTACATTCAGCAATGAAGTTATTTTGAGGCAGCTATAAAGCAGTGAGTGGGGTACACCATGAGAAGCAGTAGAGATGCAAACCCATCCATTTGTGATCATCCAAACACCCTGCTGGATATCCCATGGGCTATTCCAAACCCATGGGATCAACAGACAAACACTGACACCACCATCATTACCTTAAAAACCATTCCATCCCACCAAATCCCATGGGATTGGTCCGGCCAAACTAGCCCTCAAGAACTCATAAAGTAGCTTATACGTCTAAATATATGACACTGATTGTGTGAGCCACACCCATGTTTTTTTTAGTCATCCATTAATCTAACTTAATAAATATTTGTCCTGTTACACTAAGTGATCATTTTAGTGGGGCCAACCTTTCGAAAGCGTTGGATGTCGTTCACACATGGAATATGAGCTAGGGCGATAAATTTAGGGTCTGGATCGTTGCGTGTAAGACCGGTTTCAACTGGGCTTGGCCCATGTGGGTGGAAAAGAAACGAAAAATCTTCTACCAAACGAGAAACCAAAAATAACAAGCATTTTTTTTTTTCATCCGCCGGCGGGTGGAAATCGAAGGCCGTGACGGTGGTGGGCCACACCAGTGTTGGTGGTTCGGTGGCGCACGAAAAATCGCAGCCGAAACTGCCGGAGATGCTGGAACAGAGCCGAAACGGTGGATCAGCGAGGCTGCGATGCTGCCGCTGCAACCGAGGAACCAGGTGTGCGAACAAGGTGATTAGGGTTCCGCTCTGTGATGGTATCGGTGATGCCGGTATTAATGGCGGGAGGGCGATGGGCGCGGGCGAGGACACTGGATGGGTATGACAGCCGGGTTTGATGGATGGGTTCGATCGACAGCGTCGCGGAGGCACGGCTGGTAGCGCTGGTAGCTGCGGACGGGGAGATGGTGCCGGAAATTGGAGGCGCTGCGCTGTCGATGCGCCAATCGACTCTGCTCGCGGATGTTCGTTTGTGATTTTTGATTTTTTTGATTTTTTCATTTTCTTCTTCTTCCCGGGGGGGGGTGTGCTATTCTGATAGTGGTTCGGTTGGGATTGTGGTGGTGGTGCCGTTTGGGATTGACGAAGCAGCAACGAGGAGATCTGTCCGTTCGGCAGATGGGCGTCCGATTGGAGCAGATGGTTTTCAGGTAGAGCAGGTATTGCTCACAGTGATGGTGATGAGGGATTGCGGTCTTGAGTTGCTGCAGGGTGATCGGTGCAATGTGGGCAACTAGAAATAGCCCAGATCAGATCAGAGAAGATGCTCTGATACGATGTGAAAAAATAAAAAATAAAAAACTAGCGAGTAAAAATTCCGAATTTTCTTATAACACTATTTAGATGAGAAGATGCTCTTATTGATATTTTTCTGGGTATGGCCAGATATAAATACACAGCGATATAACACTAATCACTCATGAGAAGAGAGAAGAGAAATGGTCCTATTTACATGAGAAGAGAGGGACAATCCTATAGCTAGAGAGAATTTGAGGGTCCTAATTACTCCTGATTACAACCATTCTTCAACATGCCAAAGTCCCAAATGCGAGTATTTGTTTTAGCCCACTTCCTGAGTTCATTGACAGTACTAGGAATGCTTCCTCGTGCAGGTGTTTTGTCTCTGTATGTACATACATACATAAAACACATGATACATGCATACTACATATATGTGCATATGCAGCCTACTGTAAGATCAAATGCCCTGGCCCCACAATGATCCATCTAGGCTGTCCACCCTGTCCGTCAGATGCACCCATTGGTTAGGCCCAGAGCCCAAAATCCAGCCTGATCCATGACCCAAAACCCATTTGTGGACACGTAGTCTTTAAAACCTTCCTGATTATTTGTGGAGCCAATGAGATGCAGATTGGACATCCGACCTGTTCATTTTGTGTCCCATCTTCATGAGGGGTCCCACCACTTTAGGCAATTTCATAACTCCAATGGGCCCCATGAAGTGATTTTAAATGCTTTAGGCGTGACTTTGTATTGTTGTGGCCCACCTGACTTCTGGATATGGCTGTTTTTTTTTTTTTTGGGACATCTCATCACCAGGAGATGAATGGTTCCGACACATCATGCTGGGGCCACAGAGATCGACATTAGTGTATATGATCTTTTTCCTACATGTAGTGTTGACCTACGGTATCGTGGAGCTCAGTGCATCCCATAGTGATGTGTGCCAGAAATCTAACTCATCCATTCTGTTCACTCCCCAATTTTAGGCCCAGAGCCCAAAAATTAGGCCGTTCCAAAACATAGGTGGACCACACCAAGTGACTTAGAATTTTTATGCATGATTTTAACACTGTTCCTTGCCCACATAAGTTTTGGATCTGATTGATTTCTTAGGCTTCCAGTAAATACATGTGTATGTTTGTGTGTGATTCATGAGAATTCTAATAGATTGATGCATTGCAGGTTAACGTTGTCACAAAACCTATTATCAGCGTGCTTGTACTACATCTCTAGCACATTGGAGGCTGCAGTTGTCAACCTAAATCCAGTCTTTACTTTCATATTATCTATAATCTCAATGCAAGAGAATCTTGGAATCAACACCTCGTGGGGTAAAGGGAAGATCTTTGGGACTGTTTTATCCGTCTCTGGTGCTTCAACTATCATGTTCTGGAAAGATTCAACTGAGAGTCTGCTTCGCACAACCAGCTTGACAGAATGGGTGTTTGGCTTAGTTATGGTGGTTCTTGGGGTTCTTGCACTTAGCACATGGATTTTGTTGCTGGTATGTTAACATGAATTTCTATGCTTCTTGTTTTTCTTTCAAAAGCTTTTTTTTTTCCACACAGAGTATTGAAGCATTCGTGAAAACTTTTTGGGTGTAATTGAGGTGGGCAGTACCATGATGTATTGATGAAATCCACTCTAAACATCACATGTGTCACCCTATGTGAGGCTTAGGGCCCAAAAAATCTATCCATTCCATGATTCATGTGTGCCCAAAAATCATTTGAGAGCTTCTTTGAATCTTTATTTTTTATTTTTATCGAGCTTTGCCCAGTCTTTTTTCCAGTTGACTCGATTTTTTTTGATTGAGTTGTGATGGGAACCACTTTTCTCCAGTCTTGGTGAAATCTGATCGAGTGGAGTTGACTCAAGGCGAGTGTATTGAGATCTTCTTCTTTTTTTTCTTTTTTTTTTCTGATTTTTTAAAGTATTTGCTTACCTATTGTCTTTTCACCAGCATTTCTTACTGTCATCTGCCATCGTGTGCTTGGCTAATTATCTTAGAAAATAAGGAAAAATGTCTATCCCTAGAATTTTCTCACGAGGCCTATTTGTACATCTACAAGCCATTAGATTTCTTAATTATCATGGCTTAGAAAATTTGATTTGTTTTTTTTTAACAATGTTTTGAATTTGCAGAGGCCGATGACAAAACGATACCCAGCAGAGTTTTCCCTTACAGCCATAATGTTTTTCTTTGGAACGTTACAAACAGCTGTCATAGCCGTATGTACAAGTCACGAAGCCACAGAATGGAGTATTCATTGGGATTTAGAGCTCCTAAATATAGTATTTGGAGTAAGTGACGTTACCTTTATTTTTTCAGCACCTTTCATCCACATGCATCTATTATGCGAGAAACAATCGTAGAAACAAGTCCGAGTTCATGTTCTTCTTCACCTTTGTGGATCTCCTTGTAAGAAGTAGGTCCCATAGAATGCTTATGCCTAAGATCCATCTGTCCATATTTGATTGGGTTTGATTACATTCATGGTTATTCTGTGGCCCACCTTCAGGATTATTCTAACAAGTATCACATCCATGATTAGCCTTATGTTTGGAAGTTACTGTTTATTGACAAACAAACAAGAAGCAGCATTTGAACAACTAAAAACAACCATAGCATGACATGCTGTGCAATCGGATAGTCATCTTGTGTCCAGCATTTTCATCCATCTTTTACAAACTCAAAAACTCAAACTTGACTCAAAGGTCTACCGGGTCAAGTCAACTCAAAGACTCAATCCAGATCGACTTGACTCAAAGGTCTACTGAATGGAGTGTGTTTACAATGCAGTTAGGGCCCGTTTGGATACCACCAAATAAGTTACTTTTTATACTTACATAAGTGGATAAGTAACTTATTTGAGATACGTAAGTTTGATTTAAGATCAATGATTAGTAACTTTTTTACTTAAAGGTACTTAATCTCTTCAGCTTAATAAGTAGAAACCTAGATGAGCTACTTGAGGCATAAGTAGCTTACCTTACGTAACTTATGATCCAACCTCTATGTTACTTTTCTAAAATAGTGAACATTCAAAAAATAGTAAAAGACGTCTAAATGGATTCAAACACTCTAGATCCTGAAACACCCTAATATTGTGCAAGTCTTTTGATTCAAACTAAAAATTTACCCCTAAGATAATTGAATTTTGTGAAACCCTTTGGGATCCAATTGCCTTTGGCATTGGCTTGGATGTATAACTCATTAACAGCTTTCTAATGACATTATAACTGTCAGTGAGATTTTCATTCTTTTCTACTCTTTCTAGTATTTTTCATAACCCCATACCACCTGATTTCTCTTGATCTTGTCCCTGTATGCAATTATCCTTGTCCTAGATTAGTTTAAAATTGAGTTGCTTCCATGACACATGCATACCTGTGCATGCACATATAATGACATACCATAATTCTACTTAAGTTGGAATGGTAATCTCTAAACAATGATACTTATGATTCCAAACATGTGATGCAGGCCTTGTTTTACTGTGGCTTATCAAACCTCTTCACTACATGGTGTGCTGGAGTAAAGGGACCCATCTTTGTGGCCTCATTTGCTCCTTTTGGCTTGGTTTTGACCACAGTCCTGGAAATTATATTTCTAGGCGACACCTTGTACTTGGGAAGGTAATTTCTTTAGCAATTCATCATGTGGCTAACATTCACACCAATGACCAATTTAGACCATCAAAATTGTGGACCCCACTGTATTTGGCATACATCAAAAGTCGCACCAATTGGATGATCTTTACAGTCAGGATTTGCCTATTGAATTAGAACCACCATTTTTTTTTATCAGCAATTTAGGGGCCACCAATCAGATGGTCACGATTGTCTGAGTAATGTGATTTTTGGTGTTATGCATCAGCCGCATGAAGAGTGCACGCTTTCCACCTATATCTTGGATGAGTTGCTATTTTTATGGTGGAGTGACCTCGTTGGATCAGCATGATTTCCTGACCTTGTTGAATGATTATGATGCAAATACAAATAGCAGAGTGACACCACAAATATAGGTGTACGCTGTCTGGGGTATTTTGGTCATTTGGTACAGATGCCTTTTACCTCTTACAGCAGAGAAGTAACAGAGGGAAGATATCTTCAACAACTAACAAACAGAGGGGAGGCGTGTATAATTGTCTTCTATTTGTGGGGGAAGGTTGTTGCAAGTAATCCATTTGTGAGGAGGTGATTGCAAGTAATCCATTGTAGCCACTTTCCCTCTAGATCTAAGACCGTACACCCCTCAAAATCTATGTAGACGTAGTTACAAACAATCAGTATCTCAAAGATAAATGGACGGCACATAATAAGCTGTGCATCAAATAGTTTTATTTCGATACTAATATATTGAACACTATTCTCACACATTCCTTTGAATTTTTGCAGCATCGTTGGATCAATCATGGTAGTTTTGGGCCTTTACGTTTTTCTATGGTCCAAATCCAAGGAGGACAGTTGCGACACAATGGAGACAATGGACCCATTGGACAAAGACGATTGCACCACCGCCTTGTTGGTCTAAACCATAGCTCAGGACTCACTTCTTGGTTGTGTACTTAAAGCTGGAATTCCAACCCGTTCCCTCGTGTATCTAGAAATTAAGTTCCTATTTTGGAGGAAGAATTGTCTTGACAACAGAAGACTGAAATCCTTTCTTCCTCTTTGTGTAACCAGTGTAACCATTAAAATTATTGATTAATTATTTCATTTGAGGTTGTTTGTTTAGAAAAGCATGGAAATGGATTACACATTGAGGAGTTCAAAAGAGCTGCATTTTGTTTTATGTGATCTTCTTCTTCATTTTATTTTATTTTGTTTTGCAAAAGTAAATACTGCTCATAAGAAGAAACCCATTTGGAATTCTAGATGAGCCGTGTTGGTACTTGCAGAAGCACACAAAGCATAATCAAGGAAAGTAATCACAATTGTACAAACAAATCCAATAAGAAAGCAATCTGAATTTTACGTGAAAAAACCTTCGTGGGAAAAAACCACAGCACAAGGCGACAAGTAATGCTCTATGAAAGCAGTATTACAATAGATAAATGATCATACCGATTCAAACAACCCTCGAATCTCATTTGAATCCCTAGCTATGCCCTTGAACCCTTTAGAACAACTTAAAAAGCCATAATTTCCTCCCTAATCCCAATACACACACACACACACACACACACACACCACCCAACCGGAATAGGAAATAATTTGCGCACTTATGCAATTTGCACGTGCCTTCGATGGGTCCTTTGATGACATCGATAGTCATCAAAGATCAGTTGACAATATCGAAGATCCTTTGATGCTATCGAGTAACAACCTCCAAAACTGTCCAGCAATCAACTTGGATTTTTCAGATTTTCTCAATGGGATCAAGAAATAGGTTCGCTAATGATGATCTGAGTGGGTTTTTATATACCACTAAAAAGGCGGATGGTGAGGTCTTATTTAGTCGCTTGGTTATGTGCGCGATAGTGACAACCGGTGTCAGAAGTGTACAAGACCCTTGTGATGTTCCACATAAGAACAGTACTGTGATGTAGATTAGATATCAGGATTTGCGTGTTTGCATTGCATAGTTATATATGACATTTGGCTCGATAAACCTTCGTATTACAGACTCTCAGTATGGCTGATGACATTCATGGATTTGACAGCATAGCTCTCCATCATTTCTGCATATTGTGATCTTTATATATTTGTTATATGCATTTCGCACACATGCACGTGCTTTCTAAGCTTTGTAGTAAGCTTATGAACCTTGTTCACGTGTAGGTTAAGATAGACGGCGACAGTAGTGCGATTGGACCACGTGCATGATTTTTTAGAGTTTTAATTATGCATTGTATTTCCCTTTCCAGCACTATACTCGAATCCTTTTTATAGTAGATGTATGTGATGACATTTTGGTTTGTGGTACATTATGGCTATCCATCTTTACAAAAAAAAAAAAAATCTAAAAATCCCCTTGTGGGATTCCGTTTTTGGGACTTAGTGTATGGGCACCAAGTGATGAAAATGGGGTACTATGGAGGCCGTCAACCTGAAACTTGAACTACAATGAATAGGCACTACAAACTGGATTTGGAGCATGACAGAAGTTGATATCAGAGCATAACTTGGAAATACCTAAAACAATATTATTCATCCTCTATTGTCCTTAAGCTAGTTACACTATCCCAAAATTGATGATGAGGAACAGCTCTGTTTTTGGTTTAGGAATGGTTCTAGGCTGTTTCTAATGTGAATGGTGTAATAAAGGTTAAAAGGTACTTAAAATAAAAGCCCGATTTGATTTCTAAAAGCTCTCTCTCACTAAAGCACTTTAAATCTTTCTTTCTTTCCTTTTTTTGTCCTTTTCCAAACCCTATACAGGGATTTTCACAATATTTGTGATCGAGGGCCACCGCTTGAGCACGAACTCCTCACCGTCATCAAAGGAGTTTTTTTTATTATGATTCTCTTTTTCACAGATTTGAATGGTAGATCAGCGTTGTGGTTTGACGAAAGGGGTTTTTAAAAACCCTGGCATGGAAGGAAGTGTGGAAGTAATGTGTGTTGCTCTTGACGGAGCAGGGGTGGAAGCCGTGACTGGGATCGGTTGTAGAAGATGGTGGCCGGAGGTCTGAATCTAGGGTTTGAGCAAGCCACATTAGAGTATGACGGATTTAATGGCTACCTAACGCGCAAGGATCACTGATTTCAAAGGGTTGCTGCATTTAATGGAGGCACGAAGACAAAAGCCAACGAAGAAGATGGCCCTGCGATTTCACGATATGCGACAGTGGTGGGCTGATGATTGGGGCAGAGTTCTGCTCTTTTTGTTGTATGTGCGGCTGAATGTCCACTCTACTTTGAGATCTCGGTCATTCGTCTTCCGATCAATAGAATGGGGCCCCTTTAAAGACACTTGGAGCAAGGGTCTGTTCTGATTTCTGGTGCTTTGCTGATGGCTGGAGATTGGGTGCAAGCGCTGTGGTTGTGGGTCGCTGATGGGAGCGGGACAGTGGGTTTCACGGGGGGGGGAGGACTGGTGGTACTCCACCCAATCGGAGGGCCGATTTTAATGGATGGATGTTGGACGGGCAGTAGAAATCGACTGTGAAAGAAGAAGATGAGCTCACAAGATTAGCAATGGAGGTGGAGATGGGTTTCACAAGCTGTTGTCGCTAAGACCGGTGACTGCAGATGTGGTGGTAGCATCTTGTAGTAGGTTTTTTTTTTTTAACAGTAGCCAGCTGTTGCTCCTCTCGGCGGATTAGGGGCGATTTCACCCTTCGAATAGAAGATTTCACATACAACACCTTCTTTTCCTACCCGCAGTGGGACTTTTCGTAATCATCTAGACAGTGCAGAAGATGGGGCCAAACCGCAAATGATTGTCTACAGGGAAAACCAGGATGTTCCACTCATCACGTAGGGTACAACTTTTAAATCAATGGACGGCCAATGGCATGACCCCACCTAAATATTCGATTAGTCAGGTTTTACTAGATGATACTTATTGGGTGGCCCACCTTTTTAAATGCTTGGATGAATTACGCTATTGACATTTGAAAAGAATGAAAGCGTTATGTGTGAAAGTTCCTATACAACACTAGTCAAGCACCAATGTAGGAACCCAACCCAATTCAGTGTGGCATACATGTAAGTAGATCCTAGTCATGCGACCCACATTGGATGGGGCATATACTGAATATTATGTTGATTGGACGATCTAATTCATCCACTATCCTCCATTGGTTTTGGATCTCCGATCATCTTTTTGGTCAATCCATTTGTGGCCACTAATGCATGGTCAGGGGCCATCAGATATTGTGATTTATTAATATAACCATGTCTTCTGTTCACAGAAGCTCTAGTATATCCTAGGAGACCTAGCTGATCAGGAACTTGCAAGCTTTAGTATCAAATGGCATGTGCATACAGAGAAAGCAAGGTGGGTGCAGATAGATTGGCTCAGTTGGGCAGGAGCTAGCAGGCAAACCTTCCTTTAGAGATGAAATGCATCATGATGATGATTAATGCCAGAATTGGCCATGTCCACTGACAAAGCACCTACTGAATTATTCCCCTAACTCAGTTGCCGTCTCTTATATCTAGTAATTCAGTGCTAGCGCAATCTGCATATTCTCTCACAATGCATGGAGCTCTTGTTTCAGGTCTACATGCTGCTGATTAGCCAAGGTTTTGGTTGCGCTCTTTGCTTGCAGATTATCTTGTCCTGCTTAGTGTTGTAAGCCTAGTTTTTATAATTTATGTACATATACTTCTTTGACAACTTATCTCACATTGAAAGTAAATTGAGGGTTGTGTATATGCATGGACGATGGATTAAATAAATAGGCAGAGTTTGGGATAAAGGATGAACGGAATTCATAGGAAAATCTTTAAAAGGTACTTAACAGAAGTATCTTTTGAAACATCTTATATACTATCGATGATCTATTTTCTTGATTGGTTATTTGTGTTGAACTATTTAATAAAAGTATTCTAGTCTATTTTCTATTTTCTTTTTCTTTTTTTTCTTTTCTTTTTCATCTGCTATTTTTCATTTTAACAATTTCAGATCTGTATTGTGGTGATAAGAACTTTCATCTTGAATTGTGGATTGTTTGAATTTTAGGCCCAGTAACTGATTTGTCTAGACCCTACCCTTAAGACCATAATATATTGAAATTTTCATTCTTGAATAATGGTCCAGCATGTGGATCTTCTTCGAAGAATGAAAACGAGTGTTTTTCTGAAGGTATGATTATCTTGTCATGAACATGTCCATTTTTCTAGATGGAATACACACACACACACACACACACACACACACACACACACACACACACACACCTTTTTTTATTTGTTTGTCTTGATTTCCATCATTTCTTCTGCTGCATAATGAAACTCAGTTGATGTGTCTGCACTGGCTCTTATGTTTGATAACAAAAATTAGGTATTTGTTCTGGGCCTGATAAAAGATGCACAAATATCAGTTTGAAAATAAAAATCTATTCATTACAAGTATAAAACAACATGAGGAATTTCATATGTTCATTTGCCTCGCCATGTAATATTATCTTGGTTTGGGTATCTAATAAATTGCAGGTTCCTATTCATATTCCATAGATCCTTTCTGGACTTGAAGCTAGATAGCATCATGTGCTACACCAAAATCGATGATTAGAAACGGCTCTGTTTTTGGTTTAGAAACGGTTTTAGGCCGTACGTAATAAAGGTTAAAAAGGTAATTAAAATAAAAGCCTGATTTGATTTTTAAAACAGCTCTCTCTCTCTCTCTCTCTCTCTCTCTCTCTCTCTATTTTCCAGCACTATATATCCTTTTTTTCCTTTTCCAAACCCTATGTAGGGATTTTCGCAATATTTGTAATCGAGGGAAGTTTTTTCTCCAGCTGTCAGATTAGGCTCTCATTGTGATTCTCTTTTTCACAGGAATAGTAGATCAGTTTCGTTGTTTGACGAAAGGGGGGTTTTTAAACCCTAGCATTGAAGGAAGTGTGGAAGCAATGTGTGTTGCTCTCGACGGAGCAGGGGTGGAAGTCATGACTGGGAGCAGCCGTAGAAGATGGGGGCCAGAGGTCTGGATCTAGGGTTTGAGCAAGCCACATTAGAGGATGACGGATTTAATGGCTACGTGACGCGCAGGGGTCGCCGATTTCAGAGGATTGCTGGATTTAATGGAGGCACGAAGACAGAAGCCAACGAAGAAGAAGGCCCTGCGATTTCACGATCTGTGACAGTGGTGGGCTGATGATTGGAGCAGAGTTCTGCTCTTTTTGTTGTAGGTGCGGTTGAAGGTCCCTTCATTTTGGGCGTGTCCCTTCATCCTGGTAAGGCTCACCGGATGAATGGTTTGGATGATGTATACACAATGCGATGAACTCCAAATTTCATCTGGAACTTTCTACGGTAAGAGTCTCTCTCTAATGTCTTTCATGGTTCGTTTCGATGGGCCCATCTAAGTTGTAAATCAATCTGGATTTTGGCATGTAGAAATAACATTTCAAGGCACATATAATAGACGGGTAGATGGAACTCAAACATTTCGGTGGGCCCGACACAGCTCAAGAGAATTGTAACAACCACAAGTTCCAAGCATGTGAGCATTCCGTAAAGAAAGGCAGGAACCTCACCAACCACCTTCTTTCCTTGGTTGATATATAGACCCACCCCTTTTGTTCTACCAACCAATGTTCATTTCCTCTACTGATTTCAATCTCTACACAAAACCCTTCACTGTTGTCATGAGTTTTCATCTGCTTCTCATCTCTTTCATTTCTTGCATGGATCCACTTCTCATTTATTCATACTCACCTCAATTTCCCATTTTAGTTCCATATTTTTATTTTATTTTTTTGCAATTTCTTTTGTTGGGTGTTCTTCCTCTTGAGCTTAAATTCATTCATCTTTTTTTTTTTTTCTTTTTTTTTTCTTTTTTTTTTTTTTTGGGTGGTTGCACTTTTTTATTTGGTGGGGGAGGGGGTTCTTGGGCACTCTGTACTTCGATATTTAAATTGGTTTTTCTGTTTTTTTTTTTTTGGGTACTTGAGAAATTCCATATTAACTTTGGATCTGCATTTTGTTTGACCATTTGTTTTTTATATATGGTTTTTCCTACTTCTATGCCTCTAATGATTTTTGGATTTTGCAGGTTTCTCTTTTCTACAAGCTAAAGTGTATTTAAATGGCACAAGAACCCATAAATCCAGAAGAGATACTTAAAAAAATAATAATTCCGGATGTTCTCCTCTACTTTCTGTTACACATATATGAGATTCCCATATGACAGCAACCGTGTCTGAGATCCTAGCTTTCCATCAGCTGGGCCACACCGATTATATCTTCTGGCTCAAAAATCTGTTTCAATCTTTAGGTGGGCCACATTGTATAAAACAAAAGGGATGTTGAAATTTTCAAGCCATTCATTTGTTTTCAACCCTGCCCCAAAGGAGGAGTGAAATGGCCTGAATTTTATGATAAAAGATCGTTTGATTGATTCCTGTAATTTCTATGTTTAGTTGATGGGAGGAGATCCAGTCCACCTAATTGGACAAAAATTTTGCCCACCTACTCTCTATCTTCGACCCGTTGCATATGTGTATGGTGAAACTTAGCACTTTCATTCACCGGGGACAACCATGAACAAGTTATAGACCAAAAATTGAAGTTATTGGACGATCCTAACCATTTAAAATTTGGTGCAAAAAATCTCTAAAATCCAGTTAATGATTTTTGTTTTTATTTCCACCATTACACAGTTAGTATTGTCTGATCTCTATGTTTTCTATTCTTTGATACTTTTATGGGCCCTATTTATTAAAGAGACATTCAGATCATCTCATACATGTGGCACATGTAAATAAACTTAGGAGGATGAAATATTCATCTTCTTTGGTGGACCTTATCCCTTTCTTAGTAGATAAGAGTTGATAGATGTCTAATGGCCCCAAATAAATGGGACAAGGCTATGAGAATGATTAGGTATATAGTTCTTGGATTGCTAAATGTCTCTGGGATTGTGTCCTTGTCTTAGGTTATTTTGGCAGAAGAAGTAAACCATGTAAGGTCGATCACCTTCAACTGGCCTTGCCAATTGAATGTCATTTCATCCAAAGTGGTATGTTCAAATAAAATTTGGTTGTATTTTCTGCAATATTAGAATTGATTCAGGAGCCTATGAAGTGATTATGGAGTGGTCTGGTTCATTGCAGGTTGTTTTGCTAGCTGAATCCCTTGAGAAGGATGATGATGCAGAGCTTGTGATAATTAAGGCTAGTGAAACTTCCTCCTATTTTTGGGTGGTTCTTGATTTTTTGGAAAGTAAATTGTTTCAGTTTCCTTAATTATGTTGTTCTTTTTGCTTATTATTTCCCCTAGGGAGCTGGACGTGCTTTCTCTGCTGGTGGGAATCTAAAGATGTTCTATGATGGGAGGTCAGGTAGAGGGAAACGATTCTGCAGACGTTGAATTTTATCATTTAGATCATTTAGCTCATATCAACACTCAAAAGTGTTTTGATGATTATCCAAATGCTATCTGGGTGTAGATTCACTAGCTCAATCCCATTGCTGATTGTCACATGTTTAAAGATTTCTTAAAAATGGTTACCTTTTGGCAGATGATTCCTGTCTCGAAGTTGTGTATAGAATGTATTGGCTATGTTATCACATTCACACATATAGGAAAGCCCAGGTACCATTTTGAAACCTATCCTTAAATCAAGGGCTATTATTTGTGAAAATGAATGACATTGTGTTTTTACATCTATAGCAGAAAATATACTAATCAGCTGTTGATATGTTGGCAGATAGCGCTTGTTCATGGACTTGTCATGGGTGGAGGTGCATCACTGACTGCTCCATTAAAATTCTCGGCTGTCACTGAGAAGACTCTGTGTATCCCTGACATGTCCTATGTATATATTCTTTTCTTTTTTTTTTTTCCACCTTTTTTCCTAGTTTTCGCTTCTACTTGAAAGTTCAAATGCTTGAACTAGGGTATGAGAAATCATTCCAGTGGAGATCTAATCCTATGGATGTCATATTTAAATCTATGGATGCACATTTTATAGGTGATATATTCTCAAGATTTTCTTTGGTTTAGGTTTTTGCTGTTCCTGAAGCAAGTATTGGATTTCACACTGATTGCAGCTTTTCGTACATTGTCTCACGGCTTCCTGGACATTTAGGTAAGCACAGAGTGAAATGGCATGAATGGGTGGTCTGTTGTGATGTAACAGTGACATGGGGTCAAGCCTCTCAACCAGAAGCATATGATTTTCATAGATTGAAAAAAAGGAAAAAAGAAAAGAGAGATGTTTTTCTCATGCTACAGTGCCCACAACTAACTACCACAATCAAGCTAAAATTATAGTTATTGCATATCTTTTATAGGCTTGTATAGAGTTTGAGAACTTTCTTGGATAATTCCATAGGGGAGTACTTGGCCTTAACTGGTGCAAGGCTGAATGGGAAAGAAATGATTGCGGCCAGTTCGGTTCGGTTTCACCCCAGAACCGGACTGAACCGACCCGTGTGCACCCCTATACAAAACGGATATCTAATGGTACCATTCTTTTTCACAAAATGACAAAACTGGCCATCGAAAGAGTAAAAAAGGGTCGGGATGTTTTTTTTTTCTGCTTCTGTCCATTGATTGAGAGCCATAGCTATATATATTTTTTTTCTTTGCTGCCTGTCTATGTCACACTATATCAATGGGTATGAATTTTTCAATCTGCAAGATTTACATGGCATCCCTCACCCATTGTGCTTGATCATCCAGTAAATGGTTTCAATGACTGGACCATGGGGTCCAGACGTACGTATAAATCCTTCTTTTTACAAGCATCTACTTCTTCAAAATATGTGACATCTTACTACTCTCTTCTGCAGTCGTGTTATGCTAGTTATGGGGAGGTAGAATTTTCTTTTCTTTCATCTGTTCATGATGAATAGAATGATTAGATGCTTTAAATTCTGATTAGAAATTTTGAATGGCGTTAGCATATGCTTGAAATTTGAGAATCCATATAATAGTGCAAGGAATAAAATAACATGCCTCGAGATATTTGGAGCAAATCCACCATCTCTGTTTATGAATGAATTGAATGGGTTTGCACTTTAAAAAAAAATAGGCTTGCACTAAAATAGATTCTGCAACTTCTGTGCATTTTCTATTGGAGTTGATTGTATTATGCTACATGGAGTTGGTTCTGTGTTATGGTTGAGACCTATAAGCCATAGATGGTAGTTGATCTGGACTGTAGGAACCTTGGATCCAATAGTTTCCAGGACAGAGGTGTGTGGTTCCACATGCTTTGCTTTGTAGAGATTAGGGTTAAGTGGCTTTTTTGATTATGGTTATGAAATTTCAACTGTTTAAAGCTAAAATTTGTGAAGTTATTTTCTTGTGCAAATCAGAAATTTCAGCTGCTTGAAGGTCAAATCCATAAAAAATGCTTCGATCATAGTCGAATGTGAAAGGTTCAGTGACCCCATCAGGGACCAACACTCGAATCGAGCCGAAGAGCCCGGATTCTCTTTGCATTCCATAGTGTGCATGGTAAAGGTATGTTTCTGGCTGCAATATGTTTAAAGGAGTAAAGGTGATTTAGAGACCTTACTAATCCAATCCTCAATTACAAAGATAACAAGCTGTATGATAGCCATGGCATATATTGTTGTATGCAATGGAGAGCGTTCAAATCACTGACCTGATTCTGGATGGAGCAGAACCAAAGTAACTTATATGGATGGATTGTTCGCTTGGAATTTGTACCAGTTGTTACTGTTTTGCTTTTAACCATTCATTTTGATAGCTATGCCATTCATGCTTTGTTTGATAGTCTAATTTGTATTCCTTTCTTTCCTTGTTTTAGGTGATCAAAGTGATCTGCATGTTATCATTTTTTGATGAAATTGATGCTATTTGCAAGGTACGTACCTTATTAAACTTCCACTTCAATGTACCTTAATTTATCCTTACTGTAAATGGAGAGAGTATCTTGCACTGGATATGGATGAATTTCAACAGTGATAGCATTTCAAAATTGTGCTTATATATATGTATATGTATATGTATATATGGGAAATGGTACTATGAGGTTGACCTCATGGGAACTTCCTATATTGGTCAGCTTGTGGGGGGGATAACATGTTGTTCTGATGTTAAGCCCTTGATGCTGGTTGCTGTCTACATGTGAAGATTGTGGGTTTGAAATTTACCAGGAAATAATGCATTGTCTATCCCCTCCACTAACACACACAAACACACTAACTGGCCTTTATCTGAATTATGCCTGCATGGTGCTTATGTTATAACTAAAATGGGTTTTGTAGCTAGTAATTGGTGTTTCTCCAACAGAAAATTGGGTTTTTCTACCTGTGTTCATGGTTTTTTCTGTTATGAGAGTAGAGTTTTGCTGCTGCCATTGTTTCTGTCTTGATAAAAGTCCAGCTTTCTTTTATCATTCTGCTTTCCTTTCCCCACTACATGAGTTGTTTTCTATGGGTTTTTTTTTTTTTTTTTTTTTAAAAAAAATTTAAATTATTATTATTTACACGAGCTTGTGTTCTTATGCAATTTGAAGTTTTCAATTTTTATGTTTAAATGATCTTCTGATTGAAATTGGAATTATTGATTGAAAACATTCATTTTTTTATTTTTTTGGCAGAACTTTGAAGACGAATTTATCGAAACCCATTACCCTGAATGCTCCTCTGCATCTGAGAGAAGTGCTCCATGCTGTAGATCCCTGGCTATAATTGCAAGTAGTATTTTCAATATCTTTTTACATTGATTCAAAAGAAAACCAAAGATAAACTGCACCAATCAGAGATCGGACTTCACATACACCAAAATTTGGTGTAACTATACAACAGCATTTTCATCGATCCAATCTAAAATCATGCTGGTTAGTCATCAGGTGGGCTAGTGTATGCATGTGTTCTAGTCTTTTAACGTATTGCGCAACAAAAAAAATTATTTGCTTTTAATGTTCACAAAAATATGATAAATATATTTCTTGAATGTGCAGGAAACCTCAAAAATGATACTTCTTCGGGGCCAGTTGAGGGTTCAAATTCTAGCAGCTCAAATGTCCGCAAGTTCACCAGTGGTGGGAAGACTCCTAGAAACAAGCTGTTATGTGATGGTTCGTCTGTTTCTCAGTGCATGTTATTGACATCAGCGACAAATCTTCAAAACACATACATTTAGGTAAACTTGAGTTTCCTTTGCTGTGATTGAAGATTTTACCATGTTGTCGAGATTGGATAACGTTAATTTTGTTTTTCCGAGTACCATACTACCATGATGTGTAGCTAATTCTAGTTTCCCCCTTTTTCAGAGCTACTCAGGTGATCCTATCTTCGGACTTTACCAACTTGATGGATCCTGAACATAGAGGGGAACTACTGACAGATAGTTTTTCTGCTTCATCCAATGCATTTCCTGGGTATGTATATAATGCATTTCCTGGGTATCCTATCACGCACCATGCAAACACGCTCGGTTTAAAACCGTTCCTAAATGACGATTTTGGTGTAGTGAGATTTCAGAAATGGGGCTATTTTTTCATCCTTTTTTTTATGGGATTAAGATTACATTTTTATGCTTCTGGATTTCTTTATGGCAGAAACTGTTCAGAATAAACAGTTTATTGTTTCTGCTTGTGGAATAGATTTGAGCATGACCTCATTGAAGTAGATGCTAGAGCGGAGCCAAAAGAGCCTTCTGCAGAGCCATTGGCTGAGGAGCCAGGAAATCCCAAATGCAAAAGCACCATATGGAACGCAAAGGTGAATCTTTGAGAGACTTGTCATGTTCTATAAATAGTAGGTTACATAAGATAAATATATACCGTATCAAAAATACAAGTCATGTACCAATAAAAATATAAATAATAGGTCACATGCTAAAAAAAAATTGTTTGTGTTCATATCCTTTGTTCCAAAATTGAACCATTGTTCATATGTTTCCCTCTTGACATCTATTTTCTATTTGTGAATTGGTTTGTGCAGATACATTATGACAGAATTGGCAAGGATGGATTGTTTAGCCAATAAAGAAATCACTGTGCTGTTTGTTCCAGATTTATCAGGATGTCTTCCTTCATGGGAGTTATGGCAAAGCCAATGGCATGCATACAAGAAGGCTATAATTGAGAGAGAACAACTGGCTGTGAAAAGGGAGAAGGTTTGTTATTGGTTATTTTTTGCCGCAAATGCTTTTGTGAAAACACTTAGGTTGTCTTTCCTCTATGGGTGTATTTTGCAGATCTAAAATTCTAACTTATTTTATTCTTGTTCTTCCTAGAGATCAAGTGAAAGAAGGAAGATGTTAAAGCTATGCTGGGTCTTATGTTCAAGTATTCATTTTAGTGATTTTTTATTTTGCTATTTGTAGTTTTAAAAACTGACAATCACTACCTTATATCTCTAGGGGATCGAAGTCATGGTAAATGTGGCAAAGATGTGGATTCAGCGAAAAGTGTTAAGGAAGACAATCTAGTAAAGGTTTGTGGTATGTACTGATTCTATATTCTCTGTATATACCTTGACCTTTCTTTTTTTTTTCCTTTTCCCTCAACCTGTGGTTTTAGTCAGTGAACAATTGTTTTGTTTTCATTTGACTAGCCATGATTAGAAGCTTACAATAGCATTCAAAAATGACATTTCTGCATAGTAAGCAAATGAAGAAACATATTACAATCCGATCTTTCTTCTATCAATTTTATTAATTGATAATGCATACATCTCTATCCCAGATGTGTATATGATGCATTTGCAGATTACCAGTTGTCAGAACTTCTAAGGACACCTCTATAATCTCTTTGCTTGCAAATTAAGAGTCTGCAGCTTGGAAGCATTTCATAGTTCTTATCTAGGGCCTTACAATCGCCTGAACTACTGTCGGTATGTGTAAATTGTGATCTGCTTGTCTTTCTAGTTGCATATTTTCATCACCCCCCCCACCCCCCCCCCCTTCTGTTTGCCCCGTAGTGTTTGTCTGCATGGCTCATGTTGTAACAGTTACTGAAGGACATTTATCTTACAGGTCCAAAATGCTGTTGAATATCTGAAAATCATTGGGGCTTTTTGGATGAGAATGAAAATCTTACGGTTTTAGGTGCGCATGTTCTGCCCTGTGTACATTGATGCTTTGTTACTCAACATTTTAGATATTTTTAGATAAATGAACTTAATTGCAGTCTTAAGACGAGCATACCTCCTGCTTCTTATGTTTTTGTTTGGATTAATCTCTATTTTGATGGAATGCAATAAACTTTTGTTAATTTATTTCCCTTGACCCTAAATTTCGTGTGTTTATTAGGGTTTGAAATTGTTCCTAAAAATTTATGTAAGAGTTAGACCGTTGGCAACATTAAGAACGGTTTTAAACCGTTCTAGAATTCTGTTTCTAAAATTTGAAACGGTACCCAAACGTTCCGAACCGTTCATGTTTTTTGTGACGCCTCATTTAGGAACGGTTTTAAACCGTTCCTAAAGAATGACAATTTTAGTGAGTGCACAAAATAATGGTATAATTCCAATACACTTCTGTATCTTCCTTGCTTCAGCTGATGTTGCTTACAATTGCATCTTAATCACCGCTAGTTGTGTTTTGTTTTGAAGGATTATGTTATCGTATCCTTCTCATCTATCATGTTGTATCAAAGCTTCAAGGTGACTCTAGTAGCTTGGATCTTGCACACATCCATGTTGGCGCATGTGGCAGTAGGTTGGTGGGCTGGGAAAACATGCTTGTGGATTAACAAAAAAAAAAAGAAGTAAAAGAACTCACATTGCATATGTCAAAAAACAAATGTTTTGTATACAAGATTGAGTGCATTTAATGCAGAATTGAATTCAATTGGAATGGAGAGTGACAAAATTTAATGACTTTTCCCAGTACTATAATAAGTATCCCTCATTTTGTAGTTATGCTTCTTTGAACTCTACCTACAGGTAGTGTAATTTCAGTTTAGAGCCCAGATCTTCAGTGCGACTGTTAAGGAAGAAAACTTCCAAGTTGGTTTTTTAGTCTATTGCAATTCAATTGATATGCATCTGACCGAAAGTTGTGTAATAAACCAGAAAGAAGAAGGCTATTTACAAGACCACAACCCAGATGACAGAAAGGAAGTCAATATCTTCAAGGATGATGTTGTCATCCATTTTCAGAACCCAAAAGGTAATAATACATCAACACACTATAAACATAACATGTTTTCTCCAAAGACATGTTATCTCCAAAGACAGCTGCTTGGTTTCCACTTGCTGAAAATTTCATGATAATATTGCATGTTTTACAAAATCTCAGTGATATTTGGCATACTTGAGCATGTCTGACTAGCTCGATCATTTAGGGGTGTTTGGATTCATAAGTTACTTAAGATAAGCTACTTGTGCTTGGAGTAGCTTATCTTGGTTTCTACTTATTAAGCTGAAGTGATCAAGTAACTTTACGTAAAAAAAGGTTACTTATAATTGATCTTAAACCAAACCTGTTTATCTCAAATAAGTTATTTATCTACTACTATAAATAGAAAAAGTAACTTATTTAATGGTATGCAAATAGACCCTTAGTAATACCTTGGGAATTTTCTTTATTTTCAATTCTTGTAATCAGATGGCAGATATTACGTCCTCATAGCAAACCTCCATTGTCAGCATATCACTTTTGACAGACGTTACGTGGAACTGATATTCTGCTGGTCAAGCTATTTAATACTCTAGCCACATTTTACACTTGATATACAGGCATTTAGAAATGGTGCACATGGGATCAAACCACTATCTCTAAATTATAGCCCAGATTTTAGACTAGTCCAACAATCTGAAGCTCAAATTTAGGGACACTTGTTTGTTGAAATAAAAACATTGGATTTTAAGCCATTTACAACTCTTCCTGAAAAGCAACTTTTCAAATTCTTAGAAATTGGATTCAAATTCCAAAATGTCAAACATAACTTGACACATTGAAATTCTCAAGAATCCAATTACTAGAGTTGGATTCTTCAAATTTCTTGTTGCCAAACCACCCCGAAGTTTCTTTGAAGATGTCTCTAACCTCTCTTCCATCTCTCTTTACTCTTTGAAGTTGCAGGTGCTGCCAAAGAAGAAGAAGAGGAAAAAGAAGGTATGTTTTTGCTTTTTTCATTTTCAATCATCTATCACATTCTGTTTACACAACATTTTTTGGCTCGAATGCCTTGACGTAATTTTAGCTGCTTGATGAACATCACAGATCCCACACAAGTTTTGTATGTCCCCACATGTAGAGAATAACAATTTGTGTTAGTATTTGTATACACCCACTGATTTAATAAATACCCCCATTCCTTCTGCATTTAGTCATATAATAATACAAATAAAAAGAAGACATGATGGGTGTATTTTTTTTTAAGGGTGGCAACAGTCGGGTTATATTCTTAGATTGATCTCAACCATTTATGTTCTTGGTAGATGATACTTTCTTGTAATCATGAACCATTAATGATCACAACCTTTGAATCTTGAATTTGAATACGAGTCATTAAAAATTTTACTTTTATTTATTCACAATCATCAGAAAAAAAATAAATCCAAATTGCCCTGTTGTTGGTGGAAAATGATTAGAAATATAAAAATTAGATGATCCTAGCCATTTGGTTGGCAGATTACAAACCAAGGGTTTTTTTAAATAAATAAAAAAAAGCTTAATGGCCCACATTTGGTGAGAAGAGGAGAAGAAATTTAGCCTTGGATTACCTAGCATTTTTTTTTAGAATATGATCTGAGATGGATCCTACTAGATGGAGAAGAATCAACTCCCCAAACATCATCAGAGAAAACCATACAACACCACACCTTCTAGCCTCACTAAACTAGCCTTAAAATACAATATTAGCACAACACCAGCTAAAAAGCCAACTCAGCACAAAACCCCAACATTTGACCAGTGGCCAACATAACTTCAATAGGGAACTAAAAACATGCATTTCAAAATTTATACTATATTGTTTGACTTCTTGACATGTTTATTTTCTTAAACTTGTAGATGAAAACTTTGGCAGTGACCATTGCAGATGGGTACTAATGCTACTTGGTTGAAACGATATGTGGACAAAGAGGCTGAAGATAGCTAGCTATATTGGACAAGTTAGGAGTGGACCACATGCAGGATTTTTCTTTTAATGTATTCTGACAATTTTCAACTTATTGTTGTAAATATTATATATTTTGTATTGTAAGGTCGTACAATATTTGTTTAATATTCATTTTTAATCGTACTACAATATTCTTTAGGTTTCAAATATTAAAAAAATATAGGTTTCAATGTTTCTAAATTGAAAATTTGTGACGGTTTTAAACCGTCCCTAAATTAAATATTTGAGACGGTACCAAACCGGTCCTAAATTGAAAATTTGCGACAGTTTTGAACCATCCCTAATTTTTTGCGACGCCCTTGATTGAAAACCGTTTCTAACTAGTGTAGAAATGGTTTTCAATAGAAACATTTTTCAACCATTCCTAAATAGGGATTTTGGTGTAGTGTTACCATTCACTACATGGTTGCTATAAACTTAGAATAGTTGGGATCCCAATCTAGTAAACTTAGAAATTCACCCTAGGCTCCCGTTACACAGAGTCTAAAATGAGATTACTTGTTGTAAGTGCTAATGTTTTAAGAACACAAGTAGATTATCAAATTTCGTAGACAAAATGTATAGTATATGGAACTTCAGCTCACTTCAACATTTCAATACTAGATCACGACTCAACAACTCAAGATTAGAAGGCTCGGAAGGATTTCAAGAGAAGAATCATTTGTATGCTAACCCACAGGTAAAGAAGACCTTAGGAAAGACCCTAGGTTAAAGTGCATCTTAGTGATTTTATAAGATTTAACTTACTGCAACTTTACATGAAAATGCAGGAGTGTTTGGCCAGCCCAACCCTATCTTGGTCAACCCGAGATTGACATTAGTTTCTATCAATGCAGATATTTTTATTTCCCTAAAACTTCGATTATTCAAACCCTGTCTCTGGCCAACCGAAGGTTTCTCAGGCTAGCTGAAGTTTGGATCGGGCCAGCCTAAGTTTATTTCAAAATAAGATCCCGCGAAATCAGCTAGCCGTTGAAACAAAATTATGGATATTCAACAAGCCGAATGGATTCTTAGGCTAACTGAAGATCCAGATCTTTTGCTATAAATAGATATCATTTCTCACTATTTCAAAACATGAAAATAGGGAGAAAAAGTTCTAGAATCAAAAGAGAAATCTTATTCTTTTTAAGCTATTTATATTGTCATTTTTATATTATTTTTATAACTTATTCAATTCTCTTCTCAGGTAGTGTTAAACTCAATTAGAGAGTTCCATATACATAACTTGAGAATAGAGGAATGAATCTGCAGCTTTTAATGTTTTATTCATTAAAAAATCATATATCCCTAGGTCCTTGGTTGTGCATGTCACGCCCCAAACTCAAAAACTGGGCTCACAAAATTTTCGATCGCCGAATCCGGCACCGACAACCTCCGTAGTACCCTATTCTCGGCTCCTGATACCCATATACCAGGTTCCGATCTTAGGATCCTACAAGGAGGATTTTTAATATAAATTTGTTTCAGTATAACCACAAGCATAACTCATGAACAATAACCAGAACGCCATCACAAAATCCACTATGATAAAAAAAAACTTTTAAGTACAATGCAAAAGGGAAATACAATATCAATATCAAAAGCTCCAGAAGTCAGCTGCACACTCTAACCTCAATGCTATTGTGGCGTCCTAGCATCACCCACATGCAACGATCATGCATAAGCTTATAGAAAGCTTAAAGGGTGGTGTAAGTGTGTGCGCAAGGTAAGTACCAAGTACACAATATCAAATTAATGCAGAAACATGCTTGCATGCTCGTGAATGATATCAGTCGTACCAAGGCTATGAGATGCAAGGCATGAATGCTATCGGCCATACCAAGGCTATACGATGCAAGGCCTACATGGCCAATGTCATATGCAAGATGCAACTCAAGCATATCAGTCCTTGTCAGGGACCACATATTAGTACAACTCATCTCTAGAATATATATGTATCACCAGGGTCTAGTACACTACACCAGATCGCCGCCCACTGGACGTACAACTATGCAAGTGGAAGAGACCTCGTTATCAACCTACATATACCGGCCCGACACGTCGATAGCAGACCCATTTATGAGCTAGTCAAACTCAGACTAATTATGCCCCCTACCCTCGGGCGGATAAGGCTACACCCCCTTCTAACTGACCACGACACAGTGGGAGATGTGGCTTACTGGTATATGGCCCTTGTGTGCTCATGTATCCACTCGGTCTCGACGTTAGAGTCATCCTCTAATACCATCGGGTTTAGGAATTTTCACCCAGGGATATCTATGGCGCCCCAATGCTAGTAACAGTATTTTCGGTGTCCAATCCTACCATCCAAGATATGCTTATGGAGGCTATGACCCTGATGTCGCTAGGGCGTACAAAAATCATATCATACAAATGCGAGATGTGTGAATCACACTATCCAATCATGCAGTAATCTTGCGCGTACCGCACGCTCATGTGGGGCAACTCCGCCTATCAGGGAGTCCTATAAATAATCTGCCCAATGGCATGTGTTATGATTAATCACTCCTCATATCAAGCATACATATGATACGCATGGGCATGGATCATGGGGCTATACTAAGCATGTTATATGATGATGATGATGTACTCTCTTCATATCAAGAATGGGCCTAGACAACCTACTCATATCAAGAATGAGCCTAATAATTATGGGGGCCCAACGGTTGGGTTAACCCACTAAGGGAAGATGAGAATGGGCCTAACAATGGGCCTTAGGGAGGGTTATAATGCGGACATTTAACCACCATTACCCTTACAATGTGGACTTTAAACCATCATTCTTCCCAAGGCATGACCCATTTAGATCCAACTAGGAAGATGAATGGGCATTATAAACATCATTACATACATCATGGTGGAATCACACATCACAATGGGCCTCCCACAAAGGCCTCACATACATCACATTGGGCCTCCCACAAAGGCCTCACATACATCACATTGAGCCTCATACAAGGGCCTCAAATACATCACATTGGGCCTCACTCATGGGCCTCATATACATCACATTGGGCCTCACTCATGGGCCTCAAATATATCACAATGGGCCACATCCCATGGGCCTTAAATACATCATAATGGGCTACATCCCATGGGCCTCAAATACATCACAATGGGCTATGTCCCATGGGCCTCAAATACATCACGATGGGCTACGTTCCGTGGGCCTCAAATACATCACATTTGGGCCCCAAACATGGGCCTCACATACAACATAATGGGCCTCACTCATGGGCCACATATACATCATAATGGATCATAAATACATCATATTAAGGTGGGCCCTGTACATTCCAAATGGGCCCCACCAGATGGACAGCTTGGATCAAACACGTAAATCACGTGGGGGGGAGGGGGGGTCATGTGGATGGACGGTGTGAATATACAACACATCACAAGGTGGGCCCCGCCCGTCCAGCAAACGGACGAATGACTAGATAAACAATACATACTTCAAGGTGGGCCCCACCTGTCCAGCAAACGAATGGTGTGGATAAGACCCATACATCAAGGTTGGACTTACACCTATCACCATCCAGGAATGCACGATGCATATACAACACATGCATCTAGTGGGCCCCACCCCCCACACGTGCTACACGTGTGGGGTGGGTCCCACACCAAAGAAAATAGGTGGACGGTGTGGCTGTAAAGCACATGCATCACGGTGGCATCCCACAGCACCATCCCAATCAAATGGAAGTGCAGATATAAAATATGTACATCAAGGTGGGTCCCATCCCACACGTGCAACACGTGTGGGGTGAGCCCCACACATCTGCCAATGAATAGGCGGTATGAACATAACACATCTCGTGATCAGCCCACAGAACTTGCTGACTTCAATTGCAGTAGCAAGCTGCTAGCCATCGAGTAGATGGATGGCCCAGATATAGAATACATGCATGAGGTGGGTCCACGTCCTAGCTAGATGAACGAACGGCATGGATAAAGTATACATCTAGTGGGTCCACATGTGTGGCCCACCAGCTTGTATTCGTCCAGGCTTGCTGGAGGGTGGGCATTGCCAGCTCTAGCAGCTGGGCCCAATCAAATTGGGGCCCACTGATGGACGGTCTGGTAAGACACATGCATCAAGGTGGGGTCCACGTCAGTGTGGCCCACCTAATTTGGGATCAAAGCTGATGTTTATATTTTCCCTTCGTCCAGCCCTACCCGAAAATGGGCAGCAAGGCAGACCCATATGTGGACCGTGGATCGGCCTGCTTAAATGGACAGCGTAGATGAAATCTATACATTGAGGTGGGCCATCGATCAGAGAAAGAGAGAGAGGTAAAGAGAGAAAGAAAGAGAGAGACGTGTGTGTGAGGGAGGAGCTCCACCACTATGAGCTCCTCTTAGTTTACAACGCATACATCAAATGGGTCCCATGACAAGTGGGCCCTCAAATAAAAATCAAGGGTGGAATTCCCAAGATCACCCACCAATTTCACTCCTTCTTCGTTCCTTGGCTACAACTTTGATGGAGGATGATGGAGATTGAAGGGGTAGGATGAGAGGTGAGGGGGGTAGGAAGTGGGCCACACTTGACTCTCTTGAAAGAGCTTGGACGGTCACTCTCTTTGGGTTGCTTAGAAATGGTAGAGAGAATGAGAGAGGAGAGGGTGTTGTAAGAGGAGGTGATATAGAGGGTATGGGCTTTGTTGACTTATGGGGGCATGAGGTGGCATGGGGTATGGGTTGCCTTGACTTGTTGGTAAGAAAGGGATGGGATAGGCATGGGTTCATTTGACTTGGTGAAGAGAGAGGTATGGGTGAGGGATGGGTTGTACTTGATTGATTGATGTAATGTTTGGGTAGAGATTCTCTTGGGATTAGCAATGCGCGGTGTTTCCTCGAAATATACGCGAGCCCACAACTCTTAGCCTGGGTATCGCATTGGAGTGTGAGTCATGGTATTAGAACCACGGCGATGGTGTGGTTGCTAGGGTACAATTTTCAAGTCGAGTCGACTAAGATCTACGGGATGCGACTTAGGATCATGCGCAAATGCTATCTACAGGTCATGGGTTATTAAAATTTGATGGGGAGGATCGTAGGGGTCTAAGAAACAGTACGAACTAGGATACGGGCCTTACAGTGCATATATTGGTTCATCTTCACCTAAGAAAAACATATGATTAATGCATTTACTGAAGCTTCAACTTCAAAGGCGTCATTAATATCTTCTCTTAGACTCACGTCTTCAAGAAGATAAGTTATTCATTTAGTAAATTACTTTTACTTTGGGTTAATTGAGATAAGATCGTAAAAATATCATTGGGGTTATGAAGTGATAAGCTCATTAAAATCACTTGAGGTTAGTTGTGATAGCCTACAGAAAAAAAAACCGTGAGAGGCTGTTAAGGTTAGCCTATGAAAACCTTGAATATAGTGGAAAGCCAAAATTACATGGAAAAATAAATTTAAGAGTGAGTTAGGTGTGTGATAAATACCAAACTACTATAACTTTGTTTGTCTTTTGGTGATTGATAATCTTATTCTTATATTTATCATCTTGAAATACTGAAATAAAGGAAGTCGTGAAATAAGGTTATCATACCTAAGATATTAGGTGAAGGTTATCATACTATTCAATTGAAATCAATATTTCAATATTAATTGTTGTGAGTTTATTTTCTAAGATTGATTATAAAAAATTGGATAAGTTCTATTCACCCCACTTATAGGACATCGATGGCTCAACCTACAAGTGGTATCAGAGCAAGGTTGTTCTTGATTGGATTTACCTCATAGAGCTAGCTAGATCCATAGCTATAAGATGTCAAATTTTAAAAGTGTATCCATATCCAAGCCACCTCTCTTTGATAGCTCAAACTATTTATATTGGAATGCTTAGATGCAGATCTTCCTCAAATCCATAGATGAAAGTGTGTGGCAAGCCACTATGAATTAATGGTCCCCTCTTACGATGGAAGTAGTAACCGAGGATAGAACCACATTCATAAAAGAAATAACCTGCAATCTATGGACAAATACTCAAAAAAGTGAAAGTACTGCTCATGCAAAAGCCTTAAATGCTATAACTTATGCCCCCATCACCAGATAAATTTAAAAGAATCATTGCATGTGAAACAAAAAAATAAGCTTGGGATATACTTAAAATGACTCCTGAGGGAAGTAATATTGTGAAAAAAAAAATAAATCTAAGATCCAAATCCTCACAACCAAATTTAAGGAAATTCGTATGGAGGAAAATGAGACATTCATAGATTTCTATACAAAACTAAATGATATAGTTAACTCTCTATGGGGTCTTGGAGAAAATATCTCTAAAAGCAAGGTTTGTGTAAAAACAAATAACATCATTGCCATCGATCAAAGCACCCAACATACACCTCAACGAGGGCACTAGTAGTACCAGCAGTACTGTCCTCAGCATCAACAATTCGGGGTGGGCCATACAACGAATGCAGTCCCCACTTGCACAAATCTCAATGTTGTCAAATCCATCAATCCATCAATCAAGCCACCAATCAACCCATCCATCACTCATGTCACTCTCTCTCCCCATTAGTCAAACAAGCCCATGTCTTGCTCATGCAACCCATGCTTAGTCATAATTCTTTCCTTTTTCTCCCCATTTTACCCCTCTCTTTTCATAATTCCTTATCTACCCAAAAAATCCTACCATAAAACTCCCCAACTCCCGCTTATTTTTATCATTTTATAGCAAGAATAGAGAGATATTAAGAGAGGGAAAGAAAAAAGATTAAAGAGAATTAGGGAGATATTAAGAGAGAAAGAGAGAAAAGAAAGAAAGATTAGGGAGAGACTAAGAGAAAAGAGAGAACTTGAGAGAGGATTAGGAAGGATTAAGAGTGTAAGAGAAAGAGAAAGGAGAAAAGAGTGATTAGAGAAGGTTAGGGGTGGATAGGAGCTTGGTGTACCGTCCGATCACCGATTCGAGCTGATCCCACCTTCCATCCTTCAAAGTGAGTGCAAGGGAGGACAAACTCTCCCTTTTTCTTTGCTTTCTTTCATTCTCATGGGCTCACAAGGGTGGGACCCACCTTGTTTATGTGGTAGATGTGTATGGTGGACCCCATAGTGGCAGGGGCCCAACCTAATGGCCGGATCTCCTTCCCTTACTTCTTTTTGCCATTTCATTTTCCTTCATTTTTCTCATTTGATGATGTTATGGGGCCCACAAGTGGGCCACACTATCAAAGGGTGTGCCCCGCATGCAATCAAAGCGTGGGCCAATTTGTGTGGCCCACTATAATGTTTATTTTCCAACTAGCATATTGTTTAGATCACATGGATCTAGACGAAGGAAAAAAACCAAGAATTGGCTTGATAAAAAAACTCCTTGACCCACCATGAGTGGGCCAATCTGATGGATGGCGTAGAGCTCCTTAGGTGGGCCCTACCGCCATTAAAATCACAAGAAACCAATAGGGGTAGCTACAATTGTCGTTGGACACAAAACGTCCAGAGACGATGTGGCAGTGTCCCCCTTCCCAAGGTCACTGTGTGGCCTCCAATGGTTGGTCCCACTATGATATATATATTCCATCTTGACTATCCATCCAATTCTCTATTTTAGTTTGCCCGTTGATCCAAAATATGAAGTCCAGGGTGGGGAAAATAATGACCCCACTCTCGAACTTAAGGATCTCCCCCAAAAAGTTTGAAACCAAAACCAATGTCGTGGTCGATGACTTTGAGGTAGTAAACTTGGGAATCCCGAAGTCCTTAGGGAAGTACACATTGGGAAATCCTTGCCACCAGAATTCAAGCAGAGAATATAGCCTTGTTCCATGACATGATGAATAAGGAAATTGAGGTATACGTAGATGACATGATTGTCAAATCTCACACAATTAAAGGACACTTTGAAGACCTGAAAAAGTGCTTCGATAGGTTAGAGAAGTACAAGCTCTGACTTAACTCTCAGAAATGCATCTTCGGTGTAATCGAAGGAAAACTTCTTGACTTCGTAGTTAGTAAGGAAGGCATCAGATGGATGAAACGAAGATAAGAGCTATCATCTTGATGCAACCTCCAAGACAAAAGGAAATCTATGGCTTCCTTGGTAGAATTCAGTACATCAGCGGCTTCATTACACAACTCACTCTAATCTATGAACCAATATTCAAGCTCCTTCGAAAGAATTCGCCTAAGGAATGCAATGACGATTGTCAAGCCACCTTCAATCGAATCAAAAGATATCTCATGAATCCAGTAGTTCTAGTGCCAACTCCTAGACGACCTCTACTATTATACATCTCAAAAGAAGTGGACGCCATCGGCTATGTCCTCAACCAACATGACGAAATAAGAAGGAAGAAACAAGCAATATATTATCTAAGTCGTAAGTTCACCAATTATGAGACCAAATATTTAACACTCGAGAAGACATTCCTGGCCTTAGGCTATCATCCTATCATCCTATCATCCTCCTCGCTCGCATGGATCTGCTCAAATACCTGTTCGAGAAGGAGGCACTTACTGGAAGGATATATAAATGGCAACTACTTCTATATGTGTTCAACATCACTGCCCTATTATCAACCATTGAAGACCTTCTTCCCTCATGAAGATCTTTTACTCATTTAAGGAAGAAGAAGAAAGAAAGGCAGATGAATGGATGATATTCTTTGATGGCGTAGTAAACTCCAAGTGAAGTAGAATCAGAATTATTCTTTACTCTCCTGATGATGTCCCAATTCCTATCTTTAAGTGTATAGCATTCGAGTACACCAACAATATGAAAGAGTACGAAGCTTGCATCATCCATAAAAAAAAAAAAAGCCATAATCTTGGGCGTAAAAAAGCTACGAGTATTCGGAGACTCACAACTTATCATCAACTAAACCAATGGCGACTGGAAGACTAAAGATGAGAAGCTAATAATATACAACGTATACCTTGAAAATTTAATTGAAGAATTCAAAGAAGTCACCTTCTCATACATGCTACGAGCAAAGAATCAGTTCACAGATCCTCTCTCCACCCTAGCATCAATGCTAGAAATTCCAAGAGGAACTTTAGAATGGGAGCTCATATTTAAATTTCAAGATGAACCTACCTTCTGCCTGCACGTTGAAGAGGTTGAAGCTGCCATTATCAGCAAACCTTTGTATACTAACATCAAACGGTATTTGGAAAGCCAGGAGTACTTGGAAGAAGCTACATCAACCAACTGCCGAACCATCCAACGTTTGGCAGGACAATTCACAATCAATAATGGAATTCTTAACAAGTGATCCTATAATTAAGTTCTCCTCCAATGCGTCAACAAATCCGAAGCTGCAAAGATTATGAAAAAAATCCACATTGAATTGTGCGACCTGCACATGAACGAACACATGATAGAAAATAAGATTTTATGAATCGAATATTACTGGATGACTATGGAAATAGACTGTTGCCAACACATCAAGAGGTGTTTTAAGTACCAAGAGCATGCAAATGAAATACATGACCCAACCTCAGAGCTATAAAACTTGACTACGCCATGGCTTTTCTCTATGTGGAGTATTGACATCATCGAAAAGGTACACCCAAAAGCTTCAAATGGTCACGAATACATACTTGTGGTAGTCGACGACTTCACCAACTGGGTAAAAAGAAACATCCTACACCACCATAGTAGTGTCTCAAGTAATCAAGTTTATAAAGATCAATATAATCAATCGATATGGGATTCCACACACCATCATCACTGACACTTGTTCACCATTCTTCAACAAAAATATGGATGATTTCCTTAAAAAGTTCAAGATTCAACACCGATGGTTGACCTCCTATCACCCCCAGATGAATGGAGGAGTGGAAGCTGCCAACATGCTTATCAGAATACTAAAAAAAAAAAAAAGTCAATACATACAAAGATTGGTTCGAGATGCTCCCATACACACTCTGGACTTATCGAACATATATACTGTCTGCTACAAGTGCAATTCTTTTCAAGCTTACATATGGAATGGAAGTATATGTACAAGTGGAAATGGAAATACCATCTCTTTAAGTACCACTTGAGAGTGAAGTTGAGGAAAGGGAATGGCTTAAAGCCAGATATGATCAGTTGCACCTTGCAGATGAAAAGCGTATGCATGCACTAAGTCATTCTCAAAGCTATCAGAAAAGGATCATTTGGACCTACAACAAGAGAGGCCAAAAGAGAAGTTTTAGGGTGGGGGATAGGTTACGAAGCGTATTCTACCATCACATTTCCCAGATCCCTAAGAAAAATTCAAAATCTTGTGGGAAGTACCGCTGATCCTCAGAGAAGTACTTATGCAAGGTGCCCTCCGACTCACCAACATGAAGCGAGTGGATCTTTTAGAGCTAATTAACACTGACAATGTAAAAATCTTTCACGAGTAAGTCTACCTAATCTCATTAATAGTTACAATGGTAAAGTTGAAGTTATAACTAACCAAAGTTGGTCGTCCTGAAAATCTCCCCTCCTATCCATTAAAAAGTGTTTCGAACAAAGGGTCAAAAAATATAAAGAGAGGAAAAAAGAGTGTGAAAACAACAGAAAAAAGAAAATAAATGCAAAATAAAAAGCGTGTAGTCTAAGATAAAGAAAAATAGAAAATCGACCCCTAAAGCACAAATTTCAGCCACTTGATCTAGCCTTGCAATACTACAGTTCACCTAATCATTAAAGCTTCAATCAGTTTCATCAAATCAAAGCATTAACGTCATATAATATTCACTCCCTTCTCAACCCCCTACTCCTCATATACACATCATTACTGCATTACACTTCATTATTTTCTCGCATCTAATTGATGGGTGTATGCACTCATTTTTGCACCCTGATTTGTCAATCACATGAGTTATTGTGTCGTAAAGTCGATTGAGCCTTTGGAAAGTGAAGAATGAAGACACAATGGAGCGGAAGTATCAAGGTGGTAAGAACAGGTAAACAGGTGGGCTTGGTGACCCTAACCCTTGACCCAAAACAACCCTAAAGTCTATAGATGATCTTGTCTTAATTAGGTATATTAATTTGATCATCCCTTAGCCTTAGGAGAACAAGAAAGGCTAGAAGAGGTGCAAATCTGTCATGCAAAAGATAACCCAAAACAATAGTTTTCAATAAGACTTCGATGACATCGAAGACTTGATGTTCGATGACACTGAAGACCTTCGATGACATCGAAAATCAAGTCCAGATATTTTCAGCAAAAAAACATCATATTGTCTGAATTTTCTCGATGACATCGAAGGCTTGATGTTCGATGACATCGGAAAATGGTCCAGATATGTCCAGCAAGAAAAACATCATATTTTTTGAATTTTCTCGATGACATCGAACCCCTTCGATGACATCGAAGGCTTTCGATAGCATCGACAAAGCCATTTTTTGCCTTTTTTACTGTGAAGCTCGAACTTTTTATAAAAGTCAGTCAGTTCTTGGGCATTTTTATTGGTTTTTGAAGCAATAGAAGGCTAGGTGTTTCGGTATGTATATCCCTCATTCAATGCCTCTATTCCATTGAGTTCTAAGCCATTTCCTTTGAGATTACAACTCTAATGAGGATTCCAACCTCAACATTGAGATGTGCTTGAACTCCTCAGTTTCCTAGAGATTGGACTTAAGCATTTTTGGTAAATCATTGTCCAACTCTTCTAGGAGACACATCTAGTTGAACCCTTATGATAAATAACTACCCATTAGTTGTAGGAAACTTAACCCACTCCCATCACCTTGGTCATCTTGAAGACACATCAAATGCAAGGAGATTGATCGTAGAGGTGAAGCCTTGGCGAAGCAGTGGAAACATGATTGGGGGAGCATTGGAGAGCTGATTGAAGCATGAGAGAGCGGAGATCAAGCAACCTAAGAGGAGTTCATTGTTGTGCTCCTTCCTTGTATAGGTTAGAGTGCAAGAGTTTGTGTTCAAACTCACCTAGGTTCTTTCGTAGGACCCTGGCTCTTTCATAGGGCCTAAACCTATGGTTCTGGTGTAGGACCTAGATTGTTGGTGTAGGACCTAGATTGTTGGTGTAGGAACTAGATTGTTGGTTAGCCGATGGAAAAACCAACTCAAGTCCTTGTGTAGGCCTTTGGCGGGAGAATACGTGTCGGGTTCAGGATTATGACACTTGCTCATGTAGGGCAAAAATCTTTGGTTTGAGATTAGGACCTTGGCTCTTATGTATGGCCTAAACCACCAAGTTCTTGTATAGGACATAAATTGTTGGGTGCTTTTGTAGGACCCTTGCTCTTGTATAGGGCATAAACTTTAGAATCCTTGTGTAAGGCTATAAAGGTTAGAGGTTAACCTTATTTAAAACCTCCAATAGTGAAATCCAGTATACTCATGGGTTGGGTGCGTCTGTCGAAGTGGAGTAGGTATGTAGCCAAACTACTATATATGATCGTATTTTGGATTGCTATTTGCGCATTTATTTAATTATGCTTATGTGTCTTGAATGTTTAACTATGATGCATAATTAGATGAATGGTTAGGATTTATAGGAATCACATCCAACACACTCATAAACACTATCTTATATAGGCTAGTTGCTTAACTTGCATATCAATGTAGCTTATGTGATTGGACCCTCTAATGGCTTGGAAGCCTTAGAGTTAGATTGCCTTATTTAGTTTAATTGCAAATTAGTTTAAGTTAGACAATTAATATTATTAATAGGTATAATTTTTAATTGGTCCTAATCACCCCCCCTCCTCCTCTCTAGGACTTAGCCTACATTATATAGCTCTACCATATTCCGCACTTTGATGCAATTTCATTAAGCACACAAGTAGTTGTCAAATTTGATAGAAATGTATACTTTATGGAACTTCAGCACACTTCAGCTCTCTTTAACATTTTAAGACTAAAGCATGACTGAGCATCTCCATAGTAGAAGGTTTGGAATGATTTCAAGAGAATGATCATTTGTATGCCAACCGATAAGGAAAGATGACCTTAGAAAAGACCTTAGGATAAAGTGCATTATTATGGTTTTCCAAACTTTAACTTGTGGCTAATTTTACTTGAAATATCAAGGGTCTTTGTTCAGCCCAATCACACCTTCGGCCAGCCGAACAATCTCGAGTAAACCTGAAATCAACATACGTCAAATTTCCAGCAATAAAATGTAACAACCCGAATCACCCATGCTAGGCCTGAATGATTCGGATTACCACAATAATACTCCACTACTTCCTCATAAGACTAGTTGCTAATACTGGTGAGACTAAAACACCACTCACACTAAACGAATCATGAAAAGAGCCGCATGAATGTCGGGATAAAAGACCAGAACACTAATCAATCAAATACCTCCCTCCGAGAACATCATCTGACCATCCATCAGGGTTGGATCCACCAAACGAGCCACTTGAACACTAGGTAAGTACATCTAATCATTTCCCAGAACCTTGGAATAGACTCTTTCTCCGACGCAAAGGCCCACTCGCACCATGTGATCAAATGAATGGGATGGATCGGTCCCGGATGCCTTAGTGAACACTATATTGAAAGCACGCACACGACTTAGGTATTGCTTGTTGTTCTTCTTTCCCACCAGCAAGAGGATTCAAACGAACTACCTCCGTCCGGACCCACCATCATGTACGACAAATGATCAGGCCCACCCATCAAGAACGATCCCCACTCCGACAATTATGGCCGCCCATCAGGAATAGTTCTCACCGCCGACCAAAGCCCAATAAACAACAAGCAGGGAACCACACCACGATCAACTGTGTGGCAATCCAGAGCTTAGACCTACCTCATATTTTAACTTCTGTACCAAGGATTCGTTGCAAATCTGATGGAAGGATCGGATTTTCGGGACGTGCAGGATAGTAGACCTCACCAAATAGCACAGACCGACCCAACGTGGATAAACAACCACTACGGAACTGAGCGTCGAAATCGGTTCGCAGGACTGGGAGAAGACTCCACCTCGATCCATCCACGGATCTGAACCGTTTAACCAAGAGAGAGGAGAATTCCAATCCTTCCAGAGATTTCGAAAGGATCGGAAGAAGTCCTGCCACGACGGGAACACTTGGATTTCCCAGACATCCGCGTAAGCTACAGAATAATTACCGCAACACGACCTTACGAAACCCACTGACACAAGATGTCTGAACCTCTGATTGTTAGGGCCCACGAGCTCCCTAAGACCCATTCGAATAATCTCCAATCAACAGATCAATAGAAGGTGTCCTAGCTGACAATCCACCATTAAATCAAGTCATCTCCTTCATCCAAGATGCCTTTTCCAACTCACGGACTACTGCATTATGTAGTAGATCAATCTGATCAAACGGTGGACCACCCAGATTCGACCTAACTCTAGGAGGAAAGAAAGAAGGATCTAGATTTAGTGAAACCACAAAGTGACACCATCGCAATTCGTCCTTGTATGCACCACTCAACGTTACGTAAGAACCCTCTAGAAACGTAGGAAGACCTATAAAATCTCTTCTCTATCATTGTGAGATGCATACTTCGGAGAGAGGAGGAGAAAGAAATGAGAGAGAGATATGGAGAGAGAAGAAACCGGGAGAGAGGTAGTGACTTTGTTGATGAGCACTATCGTTGCAGCCACGATCCACCAAGGCGTCGACTTGGCTTTAGGATCGAGCCGAGTTCCACAGATTTAGAGGTGAGTGTAAATTAGAAGTTTCCTTTATAATGTTCCTAACAATTGAGATCCATGTATTTGGGAATTGTAAATTAGCGAGGAATCATGTCAAATTAAGTCAAACCTGCAGATGTATTCGCTAAGTTACATGAATCGACAGATTGAGAATAAATGTTCAATAACCTAGAATTCAAGTTTTCTCTTCACTAATAACTAGTTGAAACATAGACTATAGACACCATCCTAGACTGAACCATATCACGTGATCTAGGATTAGGTTGGAATTGGAGGAATAAGCATCTAACCTCAGTTGGGAAATGATTCGACTATAAAAGGTGATGGTTTTCCTTTAAATTTTGTGATGAGACAAATTCATTTTAATATTACCTGTTTCATGTTATTATTATTCATTCTGAACTCTTCTTACATACTTTTCCTCGCTTTATTACTACTTTGCACACAAGTATTATGCTGGAAATCCCACTTTAGTAATCATATATATTATCGTGAACGTAATGTATTTTGGATAGCGGCCCTCTTGGTCGACATGTAATCCCTCGGGTTAGTGAGTGGTCCACAATCGATGTAAGTAAATCACTATGCGTGTTACATCACTTTTCGGGATTGGATGTCGCAAATAGTCACTCCATGAATACATCATGTCATGTAAATCTCTTAATCGCATTGTTATGTCGCCTTGAGATGTTCGCATAAATCTACCTTAACGTTGGACACGCTGACGAATCTCCGTAATATGGGATGCGAGGCGAGCCGGTTATTCTGAACTACTTTCCACCTTGTGACCATGATCGTTGAGTGTGATCGACCACACGTACTTTGCTAGGCTTGCATGTCATATAATGTGTTTGTGCATACCGATACCACTTGAATCTGTGGAGTATGAGATGTATCGGAACCCTTCTATTATTTATATGAATCATTCGAATCATCGTAAACTTTAAAGGACAACCACTACTATGAGTAGGGCGTTGACCCTCTCGAACCGTATAGATATTGTAGGTGAAATATGCACTGATGATTTGGATGAGGATCAATCTGTGGAAGAGGTAACCGATTAAGAAAGGAGGATAATTCTACAGTTTATTTGATTATTTGTTTTTACGGCATTCTTAAGAACATTGTAATAAGCTCCCATTGAGAGAGCATTGGATGATTTGTGAACCCTTTTATTTTCAATGGAATAAGAATTATGGTAATTTCCTTCTCATGATTAATACCCACTCATATGAATAAGGTGAGGAAATAAGGCGTGTAAGTATTAACACATGGAATTCCTAGGACAAGTACAAAGTCCGACCAAGGAAATTTCGGGGTGTTACACAAAAATATTGTATTTCTCATGAAGCTTCAGCAACCCAACCCTGCCTTCGATCAGCCCGAGGATGACCTAGGCTAAGTTTATAGCAATATACATTTTCCGATTTCTAGATTCTTTGGCCAGCCGAACCTTGTCTTTGGCCAGTCGAAGCTTGCTCAGGCCAGCCGAAGATTTGCTTGGGCTAGCCTAATTTTGATAAAATCAATTCCTGCGAAATCCAATAGTCGTTGGAACAATATTGTGGAAATCTGACCAACCGAAGGAATTCTTCAGTTGACCGAATATCCAAATCTTTGGCTATAAATAAAGACTATTTCTCATTGTTTAAAACATGAAACTAGAGAGATTTCTTAAACAAACAAACAGAGAAATTCTAGTCTTTTTCAAATTATCTGCTTATTCATTCTTATTTATTTATTTATTTTTTTATATAGCTTATTCAATTCCGTTCTCAAGTAAATTTAAATTCAATTAGAGAGTATGCTACACTCAACCTAAGATTAAAGAATTAAATATGCAGCTTTTAGGGTTTTATTCTTTGAGAAATTATATATTTCTAAATCCTTTTTGGTTGAGCATACATTAATCCATCATCATCTAAGAAAAGGGATCGTTGTATCTATTGAAGCATTTACATAAAAAAGGCTTCATCGGTATCTTTGAATCGACATTCGTCTATGAAAAGGTAAGTGTTTATTTTCAGTATATTACCTTCATTTTTGGTTTGTTGAGATTGCACGAAAATATCATCGAGTTATGTAGTGGTTAGCCCGTGAAAATCACTTGAGGTTTTATTGTGGTAAGCCTATGAAAATCACAAGAACTGTAAGAGGTTGTTGAGGTGATCTTATGAAAACCTTAAAAATAGTGGAAAGTCAAAATTACGTTAAGTAGTAATTTTGGGAGTGGAGTAGGTATGGGTTAAACACCGAACCACTATAATTCTTCGTGTATTGTGATGATTAATAATCTTATTCTCTGTTTTTTTTTTTATTATTTTGAAATATTGGATTCAAGGACGTCATGAAATAAGGTTGTCCTACCTTAGATTTTAGGTGATGGTTGTCCTACGACTCAATTGAAATCAAGATTTCAATATCTACTACCATTGTGAATTTATTTTTCACAATTGGTTATAAAAAATTGTTTCAATCCTATTCACCCCCCCTCTAGGACATCCGTAGCTCAACTTAAACAGCCATTTTACCATAAGCACCAATATAGTATTGAGCATCCCATATATCACATTTCTACATATTTTGCAACCCGCAGTTGGTCGGTTCGAACGTATGCTCCGCAGCTTGCCGATATAATCGGATTCTGCCCATCAGAAATTTGGACTGATTCCTCATCATCATCATCATATTACATCATCTTCACACGAGAAGTAATCATATTCCTTAGAAATTAGTTAAATCCTTCATTTGAAGTAAAGACCATACATCTGTATGGGTAGAGTGGGTGCCTAATACCTCTCTCTGTAACCACGGTCCCTTACTGGGAATCTCTGTAACACAAACTCAACGGTCATCTTAAAGTTAAGGATCTTAGGATTCTCGATCCTAAGTGTTTCTACAGGGTCTAACCGAATGTAAGAGTAAAGTAATTGGTTTGTGACAACTCTAGTCAAATGAAAGCCCTCGAGCAAGGCAACTCGTGGAAAAGCAAGCCGATCTCCCATCCCCCCTATAATCCTCCATCTAACGTCCACAATAGCCTACTTGAGTTTTGGACTTGCCTGATTATTAGGTTGATATCCTAATATGATATACAAAAATTGATGGATCGAGTGTATTTCTCATAAACATGATAGTGGGCCCCACCTAGTCGCAGGAAATCTGCTACATGTGGTAGGAAGTTCCTATCGTTAGAAGCATGCAGTTGGAAGCAAAGTGGGGCCCACCATTATGTTTATTAGAAATCTACCTTGTCCATTTATTTTCCTGGCTCATGTTAGGAAATCAGCCCAAAAATGAGATAAATCCAAAACTCAAGTGGATTGCATAACAAGAAAATGTAGGAAAGGAAAATGCCTACCATTGAAACCTCCATGGGTCAACTGTGATGTTTGAATGCTGTCCAAACCATTCATAAGGTCATTATTATTGAGATGAACTGAAAACACAAAAAATACTAGCATAATCCAAAATCTTTGTTGGCCCATGAATGTTTCAATAGACATTCAATCCTAAAATGGTATAACAAAGCATATGGACAAATGAATTTCACACAAATATTAAAGTGGGCCCAACATAGTTTTTTTTTGGGGGGTAGGAACTTCCTTAAACAGAGTATGCATGCAATCGGCATCACATCGTTTCTTATAGATATGCCCTTTTTTGTTGGATTTGGCTTTGTAGATCTCCCGATTGGCTGTGGTCTAACTGTTATGTATGTTCTTTCCATCCATGCCGTACATCTATTTTGAAAGATTATTTTAGGGGCATGATCCCAAAAATGAAGCAGATTCAAATCTCAAGTGGACCACACCACATGAAATAGTGGTGATTGAATATCTACTATTAAAAGCTTCTTTGGGGTCATCATTTTTTATTTTTTATTTTTTTAAATTTTTTTCATCCAACCTCTTGATAAGGCCACAAAGACCGGGATGAAGGGACCGCGCAAATTTCAGCTTGATCCAAAATTTGTATGGACCATAAGAAGTTTTTAATGGTCAACAACCCTGTTTCTTATATATGTTGCGGTCAGATTCGGATCTATTTCATTTTTAGGATCAAGCCGTGGAATAAGCTGTCAAAACAGATGGACGACATGGATGTAAGGCACATACATCACAGTATGCCCCACAGTTAGGGACCCCACCATGGTTCATATGTTTTATCCACACACTCCGACCATTTTGCAAGTTCGTTTTAGGGCATGAGCCAAAAAATGAAGTAGATCCAAATCTCAGGTGAACGACACTACAGGAAATAAGGGTGCCTACGATGGACGTCACGGTGCAAAATCTTTCATTGCATGGATCCCTTAAACAATTATTGAAGGAAATTTACATCCGGAGGGAATCAGGTAGTCCATTCAGTGACGTGGGCAACAAGTGCATCTAGTCACGAGCAGGAACACACTCAACATGTGCCAATTTAGTACACGTGAGTATGCTAAAGTGATCTAAATAACGTTATACAGAATCTGTGAATAATATCTCAATGGGTTGAAGAGACCGTTTTCAAAGAAATAGACAAAGAAAAAGACAAAGAAAAATAAAAATAAATAAATAAATAAAAGACTCTTTAATACTCTAGCCGCATGTGTATCATAAGAACTCACTTAGAAAATGTTCAGAAATTGCATATCTGTCCTAACATAAGCTAAATTAAATTGTCCAAATTATGGTTTTGATATATCATGAACCAAGAATTACTGTCCTTTAATAATCTCATATCAGATGAGTGGAATTTTTTTGAATGATTGAAAAGGAAAATATCAAATGGTCCTTTTTCCATAAATAACTTTTCACCAACGAGAGGTTAGGATTGAACACCAATCGGATCTTGGTGGTGTGACTTAACAATAATGCTTGAGGTATACGATTTCTGAGCGCCTGCGTATCAAACCATCATACCAGCTTGAGTATCATATAACTCTTGGAAGATACAGACGGTGGATGATCTGAATCTTCCACAGCCGCCAGAAGCTTGCTATCACGCACAGACATCGCACATTCTACCCCGCCAGTTGGAGGTTTTATTGTGTCGTTTTCTGGTCATGATTTTAGCCTTCTACTGTGGCCCGCCATTTGAAATTTTAATTATTGTTTTTTTGTAATCAAGATTTTAGTCATCTGCAGTGGCCGCCACCTGTTCTGATTGCCAGATGATTTTATCTCCATCAAGACAAGTGGCAGGTACTTTTGCAATGATGGGCTCAAGGAATACAAACGCGGAGAATACTAAATCATCAGCTACTGATCACAGGATGGATAAAGACAAATAGTCGGCACTTTCCTAGGAGGGCAAAGTCGCCGGAGGAATGCTCAAGTGAACTGCAGGAAGTACATAATTTTGTATGCGGCGTCTCACGTGTGGCAATGTAGTGCACGTGAGCGTCATCCAAAGCTGTCCATCTGGTGCTGCTCTCTGTTTAGATCAGTTGGACCAAAATTACTGCTGGTCTGTGTTAGCTGTCCAGTTTGTTTTATGTCACTAGTAATGTGCCATAATTGATAAAGTAGCTCAACCTAAACGGATTAACTTTGACCGCAAGCGTTAAAATATACAGATATGTTTAATATGAATGTATATGGTTAAATTCTAAGAAGATGGGTCGCTTAGACATTTACAAAATTTTATAATAATTAGAGGATAATTGGATAGTAGGGGTTTAAAGAAAAGTTTCTTTGTACCTTCTTTAAGAAACGATTTCTCAAAATATCAGAGCAATAAAGAAAACAAAGAAAAAACTCACAATCCAAAACAAAGTATAAAAATGTCTCTTGAAAAAATTATGTGATATTGGATAAAGAATAAATCAATAATATTAGATAGAGAACAAATCCAGTGTGTATAAGCATAGATTTAGATTACAACTAAAGATTATAACATATTACTACTACTCCTATGATAAGATGAGATAAAAAATAAAATGATAGACTGGTCATTTTTTTTATTAGATTACAACCAAGTGCTTCTTCTCTCTTATGTCAAACATTTTTTCCAATTTTCTCCACTCAATTATCACGACTGCGTCTTCTTTTTCTTCTTCCACTCCAGCTTTCCATCTAGAATTATTCATCAAAGATAAAGATGTTCTGTCATTAGGAGTAGTGAATGACCTCTTGTTAAATAATCCGATTGAATCAGACAAGGCATTATTGACACTCGGTCCAGCCTTCCATCTTGTTGTCACTCACGAAAGCTTTGTGAGTTTGAACCAAGCTTTCCGAAGTGTTCTAATGAAGTTCAGCTTGTCCAATCCGACAATCTCCTAAATCCTTCCACCACATTTAAATCTCCACGAGCATGGGCAAAACTGATTAATGGCTAGGCCAAATGGTTCACTCATGTTGAAGGACAACATGGTGACACATAGAGGTGGGTAAGAATCTATGAATGCATCAAATTATTCTTGCATGGATATCTAGCCAATACCTTCCTCCTTACTGCAGTAACAACTTTCTGGAGCCGGTTAACCAATACATTCCATTTTGGATGCGGCCACATGAGTCTAACAATCATGGATGTATGTGCATTCACTCACTTTCTACTCTTTAAGGAGCCTATCTATCTGGGCTTCGCTATGAAGAATCAACATCCATTCGTCCTTCTAGACAAGATCAATAAAGCATACTCCACCTTCATAACTTTAGAACGCAAATTTTAAGATAAGGTGGATGAGAAATAATACATGACTTTCCTTTTGATTTGGATTTTTCGATTCCTATTATGTGTGAGTTCCTTGCAAATCACTAAGAAATATATCAATTTGGCTGAGGTGCTCATTCAAGAATGTCAGCTTGCTCTCACCCCTTTCGTGTTTGGCCACCTTTATCAGAGCATGTTTGAAGCAATAACAAAGGAATTTTCCCACTCTAATGGACCTATCTAGCATGTCCAGATGTGGTTTTATGAATAGTTTGGAGCAAATTTTGTTAAATAATTCCAACATATATAGATTTTACCTCCTCTAGTCACCGCAACATCCTTTGTCCTTAAATTAATTATTATTTTATTAAATATATGATTTTTTTTTAAATTTCCTTCACATTTGAGAAGTCGAACTATTCTTTCTGCCCATTTAAAGATAAAGAGTTCAGTCTGACCTAGTTCATTGAAGATTACGAGTCCACTGATATTAAGATACAAAGTCTCAGGGATGCGGCTTGGAAAAACTATCTGATCTATAGAGACCTTCCATATGACAACACAATAAATATGGGTATTAATGCCAATGCCAACATTGAACAGTACTGCCCCAATATTCTTACTCATCAATTTGGCTTGGCTAAAGGCAACTATCTTCTATTCATCTAGCAAACTTGTAACCAACCTCCTACTCATCAACCAGTTGTAGACTCGACCACTACCTTTCAGACTCTCCATAGAGGGTTTGATTCCATTAGCTTTTCTTTCACACTCCCCCTCTTTACTAACTATCCGCAACAAGTAGATTCATTTTACTCATGGTGAAAAACTACTATGTGACTTTGATTAGCAAGTCCCATGAATTGATTATCGATTGGTTTTCTTCTTCAGCTAAGGTGGAGAAACCCATGGCCGAGAAGAAAATGATGAATAAAGAAGGTACCAAGAAGTTGACTGCTCCTCAGTCGGTCGTGTCCCCTTCCTAGAGGAAGACATGATCTAAGAAGACGACCTCATCCACATTAACCGTCTTGTCCCCAACACCAATAAAGATGGTCGAGTCTTCTTTCACATTAATAACAACAGTTAAGCTAGTACAACATGTGTTGAAGCATTAAAAGACCACAATGGCAGGTCCAACTAAAGTGGTTCCATCTACTACTTCGATCATAGCGCTTCCAGCTCATTCAACCATCTTAAGGATTTCTGAACTCGAACATTTCTCGGTTCCTCGCCCTACACTCCCTGCAACTTCTAGTTGATCTACTCTAGGTATTTTTTCTTTGGGCAAAGCTATCGTAGACTTTGAAACATATTACAAAACCAAATTCTAGTCAGTTGTTCTACTTACAAAATAATCCTGGGAGATGGAAGGGGTGTATAAGAGACATAAAGATGCTCACTTCAATAAGGCATTTAATAAGCACTATGGAAAATAAAGATTAAATCTTTTGACCGATTTCTCAAACCATATTGTCTTAATCCTTCTCCTTTCCTTCGTTCCAACCGAGCTCTGACTTTGGTTGTCGATCCCACCAAGATTTCACTATCGGTCGACCGATTTACTATTGTTGTTGCTCGATCAAATTTAGTTTGATGTTATTTCAATATTCTGTTCTTTTTATTTTTGTAAATATCTTACAATTCTCCTTGCTTCCTTCCTTCTTTTCACACTAACCAGAGAACTCTCAACCTCTGAAAAGTTGGCCTTTGTACCAGATTCTCAAGCTGGGGTATCTATCCCAGACACTTCGGTCAATGTTGCTCAATCTTTTGCAAAAAGAGTTGAAGTTTCTGTCTCGGAAGAGACAATGAAAGACATTCTTCGATCAGAAAAACAAATAGAAGGTCAAGCTCAAGAGGAGGTACTAATATACCAGCCTGTGGAGTCCTTAGTCTCCTTTTACAATCTATAACTGCATAGCTTGTGCTTAATCAGGATCACGGAGTCATTGAATCGGTCATGCCAACAACATCATCTTCCATTCGGCCTACCTCATCTGCAGAGCTGACTGATCAAATAGCCCTTGCCCCAGTCGATGAACTTAAGATTGTTCTTTGGATGAAGTAAAAATTTTGAAAGAAGAAATATATGATCTAGTTGAAGCTTCTCCTGGTCGAACTACAAAAATTCTTATGGTCAATGTCTCTACCCCTTTGGCCCTGTCGGTCGATATTTCTCATACCATGTCTTCCTCCTCTTAGGAGCTTCTTCCAATATAAGACATCTTATCCTCCTCTGATCAAGCCTTCTCTCGTGATATGCTTGTGGCTGAATCTCCTACACCTTTATTAGAAAATCAACAATTACAAGAGAAATTACGAGTTCTCATTCACTCAGGTGCTACTAATATCATTGTATTGGGATCAATTGAAAGACTTAACTTCCTCATTCATCGATATTAAACTCTCACTCGATCAAATGAATCCCTGTTGACTAAACTACCCGCACTCTATGAATTTCTAATCTTGATTAATGACATCAGGATATACAGTTGCTGCAGTCAATAGACTTCAAGCTGAGCATTCAGTTGTCTCCCTCGAAATGACTAAGATTACAATTACTAGAGAACAACTTGTTGTATACAACAACCTAAAGGAGTTGAATGCAACCTTGACCAATCTGAAAGCTCAAATCTCGACCATGGAAGATAAACTGAGATTGCTTAAGGAAGAAGAAAAATCATTGAACAAGCGTGGACAGAGTTAGAAGGTAGAAATCAATCAATTGGGTACTTATATGAAAGAGCACACTCTATTAATAAGTGAGATAGTGTGCTCAGGAGTTAAAATCAAAGCTACTTTCCATCTGCAGGAAGACAAGTAGTCGAAGCTTCAAGAAGCAACTACTTCTTTTTCCTCTTTTGAATTCTAATTGCTTTGTACTTGTCTACTATCAATCTGTAATTTCTTTATCTTTAATATAATAGACCAGAAGGCTTTTTTTCCACTTTTCTTGTATTATCTCAAGTACTTAGTTTTTTCTATATAAATAACTATATTAATGACGAAAATTCATGCGCCCATTCATTCCCTCTTCTTAAATACAATAATAGAGCACTTCAACCATCACAATGCTTCGTCTTTGGGCGTACTTATCAACTTTGAACGCTTATATAAAGGATTCTTTGACACTTTCTCCCCTACGCACTTAGATCTTATTTTTTTCCTTCATAACTCTCTTTCCAATGGTTACTGCACCCATGTCTACTATCGATCAGGTTCAGAGGTTTTTTTTTTAGAAAAATCATTTCCCTAGATATTAAGGATTTCTCTTACTCCACCTTTAATATGAAATATAACCATTCATTCACGACCTTCGGTTCACTACTAGGGATGATGTCCTAGAATGCTCAAAGGCAAACAACTAAACTCGCTAGAGAATGTGCTGTCAAAGAATCTAATAAGATGAAGGCTGCTTATGCCTAGTGAGTACTCTGGTCGAGCCCATTTCTCTCTTTTTTTCTTCTTCTTTTTATGTAAAGATGTAATCATCCTATCGGACGCATTTTTCTATACAATATTTATATTTCTGATTACTTTCATTTATTGATCGATTTCGATCTTTGCATGTCATTTGTGGTCATTCTAACTATCTCTTGGCCTGATCTTTCCATATCTCTCATAGACTAAGATGATATGCTTTTAGAAATTGACTATTTATCGGATTTCTCACTATCTTTCCATCAATATCATGAAGGATATATGCTCCTCCATTGATAACATTTATCACTGTATATGGCCCATCCTATGTAGGCAACCATTTACAAAATTCAACATCATTAGTCCCTAGAGGCAATATCACTTTTCAAACCATACCGCATTCATCGAAAGATTTCTTTTTTATTTTTTATTAAATACTCGAGTGACTCTAGCCTTGTTTGTCATAATGGAATTTAAGGCCCTTACCAGTATTTTTTTTAACTCATTGAGTTCAATCAAAATAGCCTCTGTGAACTCAGGTGGGGTCAAGTTAGCCTGATAGGCTACCTGTAATGATGACATAATCACTTCTAATGGCAACACAACATCATGTTCATATAATAATTTTAATGGACTCATCCCTGTGCTTGTTCGAAATGAGTTACGATAAGCCTAAAGAGCTTTTGAGAACTTAATATACCATTATCTAGGATTCCCATCAATCATTTTCCATAAAATATTCTTAATGACTTTGTTACTAGCCTCGGCCTGACTGTTGGCCTGAAGCATAGTAAGGTAATGAATGTATTGACTTGATTTTTACTAATTGGCCATTACCTTGACCTGCTTGGATGAAAATGATACTCATCGATCTATTGTAATTAATTCAGAAATTCTAAACCGATGAATTATATGAGTCTCAATGAACTTAATATTTTTTGGGTGATCTGTTCTTGACACAGGCTTTTCTTCTACTCATTTGGTGAAGTAAATGGTCGTCATAATAATAAAATTGTGCCCCTTAAAAGGAGGATAAATTTTCTCAATTAAATCAATAGCCCATTCTCAAAATAGCCATGGTTTGATAATGGGATGCAATTCGGTCATGGGCTCATGTTGTATTGGCCCATGTTTCCGACATGTTTCACACCCTTTAGCATATCGGTTACAATCGATAGATATGTTTGGCCAGAACTATCCATAGCATCAAAATGTGAGCTTTATTTTTCTTTTAATCTGCCGTGCTCCACAAATTCCTTTATGCACTTCACCCATAACCAGCATAGACTCATTTTTTTCTCACACATCGTAATGACAATCCATCGATCCCTTTTTGATATAACACCTTATTGATGAACACATATTTTACAGTCGTTCTCTTAATGTATCACATGACCTTCATCTATGAAGACTGAAGATATTCTATGATTGGACTTCTCCAATCCTCATCGCTCATATTGACCTGAAAATTTTCGTCGGTTAACTCCCTATGAAAAACTAAGGTTAATGACTTTCTTTGAACGGTCACCATTCTCTCTTCAAATCCTTGGACGATTTGAAGCCCTGATGTTAATTATGCTATTTCATTTGCATCAATATTAATTTTTTGAGTTATATGTTTTAAGTCAATTTTATCAAATCTACTTAGCAACTGTGTTGCCAAAAGATGATATACCTATAGGGTTATACTTATACAATTAAATAAACTAATTAACTGGTTTATCACTAATAAGAAATCGCCCATAACTAATACCTCTTTTGTTCCTAAATTGGTGAACAGTTCTAGACTGACTATCAAGGCATTGTATTCGGCTTGATTATTGGAGCAATCGAACTCAAGATGGAATGCAAATTCTTATTTCCTCCCGATGGATCTGTAACATCCCGAATTTTATGGCCCGAGTACAAACTCATGCTCGAGAATTCCGGGTGTTAATAATGTAAAAATTGAATGCTTTAAAATTGTACCTTATTTTTTTCTTTTAGATAAATCACATCCAGTTACATTCACGAAGGTAACCATTCATGAGAATAAAATCGACTGTATTTATTATTCCATTAGAATAAAAAATGTACAAATAATTCTTTAATGCCCTCTCAATTGGGAGCTTATTACATTATCAAAGTTTGCAGTGAAAAATAAATAAAATAATTCGTGGTGTTATCGTTCTTCTTTTCTTTTCGAAAGAATCTTCCATATAATGATTATCGGCCATATCATCAACCTGTAATTCACCTGAAATATCTGTATGGTTAGAAAGGGTCAATGCCTTACTCATAGTGATGATTATCCTTTAAAATTAACAATAATTCAAGAGATTTATAAGAATAATGTGAGAGTTCTGATACGTCTCGTACTCTACCACTACGAGTGGTATCAGTATGTGCAACCAATTTATATGAATGCATGCCTAGCATAGTATGTGTGATCCATCATACGTACTAGTCATCACATTATGGAATATAGTTCATAGGAAACCCGGTTCGCCCCGTATCCCATACTACGTGTCACGCTCCAAACCCGGAAATCAGATTCACAGGAATCTCGATCACCGAATCTGGTGCCGACAGCCTCCGTAGTACCCCATTCTCGGTTCCTAGCGTTCATATGCTAGATTCCGATTCTGGGATCCTACAAGGAGAATTTATTTATTTATTTATTTTGTACATAACTCATAATAAGCATAACCACAAGATTACCCAAATTACAAAGACAACATCACCATCACATATCCATTAATATAGACATTTGAATACAATACTGAAAGGGAAATATGTAAATCGAAAGTTGAGCTCCAGAAGACCGCTGCACGCTCCAAGCTCAACACTGCTGCAACCTATCATCATCTGCACGCATCTATCATGCATAAGCTTATAGAAAGCTTAGAGGGTGGTGTAAGTGTGTGCACAAGGTAAGTGCCAAGTATTCAATATAATGTCATAGTCATACAATACCAAAAATACTGGTAATCCATAAATCGTACAATGTCGAAATAAACAGGAATACTGACAAGATCATGAATTATCAGAGTAAGAAGAAATACTGATAAGATCAGGAATTATCAGAGTAAATAGAAATACTGACAACATCATAAGTCATACAATATTAGAATACGCAATACGAATCAACTATGCAAATGAGAAGTCATAAAGAGTCAAGTATCAGATGTCGTCTTTAAACTATATAAATGCACAAACATAGGTAAACAAAATGCTATATGCCGTGGATTTAATGCAATATGCGGTGCGAATGGAATGATCATGCTAGAGTGTGAAGTCGGGATGATAGTACGTAGTATCGCAGGCTATGGGGTCCATCACAAGGGACTTCTATCCAAACCAGTCCCATACCTAAATTTAGATAGTCAGACTTAATGTGGTAAACTCCTGATCTAAGGTTAGTCACACTCCCCAACCGAAATCTTGGCTATTGCGAAGGCACACTTAATAAATAGTTGCGCACCACCAACCCGAGTAGATAGTGAATGAATGAATGCATGAATGAGTATGCAACTCCTGCTTACTAAATCTACATATCAGTAGAGTTCCTCTCTGGGATCATCACCAGGGTCTATTACACTCTATACCAGCTTGTCGCCCCTATCCGAGCGCACAACTGGGTAAGTGGAAGAGACCTCACTATCCGCCTGCCAATATCAGGCCTGGCTCGTCAATAAGGGACCCATTCCTCAAGCTGGTCAAACTCAACCTAGACATTGCCCCCTCACTTAGGTGGGTAAGGTCACACCCATTCCCAACCGACCACGACACAGTGGGAGACGCGGCCTACTGGTATACGGCCCTCATGCACTCATATATCCACTTGTTCTCGACGTTGGGGCGTCTCCTGGCCATGGAGGTTTAGGGATTTTCACCCAGGGACATCTATGGCGCCCGTATGCTAGAACCAAACATTTCCGGTGTTCCATTTGGCCATCCACGATATGCCTGTGGAGGCTACGACCCTGATGTCGTTAGGGCATACAGTAATCATAATGTGAGATGCATGAGTCATACAATCCAGTCATGCATCAATCCTGCGCATACCGCGTGCTCAAGTGAGATAACCTCCACATATCAGGGAGTCTCATAACAACATGCTCAATGACATATGCAATGATCAACCACATTTCATCACAAACATGCAGATGATGCGTATGAGCATGTATCATGATGTTATGCTGTCACATACTCATAACCGGTATCAACAACCGGCATCGACAATCGACCTCGACAATGTGAACATTTAACCAACATTGCCCCCAAGGAATGGCCCACATAGGGCCAAACATATAATGGGCCCACGGACTCACACAAAGGCCTGATATACAACACAGTGGGCCTTACTCAAGGGCCACATATACACAATAGTAGGCCTCAAATACATGACATGTGGGCCCTGCACATGGGTCTCGAATACATCAAATGGGCCATGAATACATCACAATAGGCCTTTCTCATGGGCTTAACATACATCATAATGGGCCTTATTACATAGACATCCTATTCATATTAGGCATTAAACACGGCTGAATACACATCATAATAGGCCTTAACTATGGGTCGCGTATATTCATATAGGTCTCGACAATCAGCCTCAGCATTCGAAATCGGCCTTAACAATCGGAATTGACACTTGAAATTGGCCTCGATACTCTGCCTCGACAATCAGAATCGGCCTCGATACTTGGCCTCGACAATCGGAATCGATCGATAATCGGGATCGGCAAATTGGTAACGTCAATCGGCAATTGGTCACAACAATTGAAATCGATCAATAATCAAAAAATGCAAATTGGTCATGTCAATCAGAGTCAGCAATCGGTTACGACAATCCGAATCGATCGTTTGTTAGAATCGGCAAATCGGTCACGACAATCGAAATCGATCGAAAATCAGAATCGATAAATCGGTCATGTCAATCAGAGTCGGCAATCGGTCACGACAATAGGGATCGATTGATAGTCAGAATCGGCAAATCGGTCATGTCAATCAGAGTCGGCAATCGGTCATGACAATAGGGATCGATTAATAGTCAGAATCGACAAATCGGTCATGTCAATCAGAGTCGGCAATCGGTCATGACAATAGGGATCGATTGATAGTCAGAATCGGCAAATCGGTCATGTCAATCAGAGTCGATAATCGGTCACGACAATAGGGATCGATTAATAGTCATAATTGGCAAATCAGTCACGTTAGTTGGCAATCGGTCACGACAATCGAAATTGATTGATCAAGGCTTAAGGGAAGGTCACAATGTGGACATTAAACCATCACTGCCCATCAATGTGGACATTTAACCATCATTACTCCCAAGGAGTGGCCCGCATAGAGACAAACATAAGGTGGACCCATAGCCTCACACAAGGCCTAATATACATTACATGAGCCTTATACAAGGGCCACATATACATCAAGTGGATCGCATCCACGGGCCACACCAAGGGGCCTCATATATATCGAGTCGGCCATATCACATGGGCCACACTAGTGGGCCTCATATACATCAAGTGGACCACGTCCATGGGCCGCACCCAAGGGCCTCATATATATCAACTGGGCTGCATCAAAGGGCTGCACTAATGGGCCTAACGCATTTCACTACGGGCCTTGCCCATATGCCACGAATACATCATAATGGGCCTTGCCCATGGGCCTCAAATTCGAGCAGGTGGGCCCCATCATATGGGCCTTGTATACATCACATCAGGCCTCACTCACGGACTCAATATACATCACAATGGGCCTCTCTATCTAGGCCGCAATTCCATCATAATGGGCCCTATCCCATGGGCCTCAAATACATCATAAGGGGACTCTCAAATGGGCCCAACATACATCACATCAAGGTGGGGCCTACATATCAATTAGAGGTCATTTTAGAGCATTGCCAAAAATAAATCTCATAGAAGGATCATCTGGGACATACCACAATAACAGTGGAGATAATGATTTCACCGTTTAAATTCATGGGGCCCACCGTATTATTTTCCATCCAACCAGATCATATGGTCACAAAGTCTTGAGTTGAATGGGAAAAACGAATGTCATGTTGACTCAAAATTCTTGTGACCCAAATAAAAAGAGGGTTTCAGTGGTGGACGTTCAATCTCCACTGTTTCTACTGTGTGGTCCACCTGACATACCGATCTCCCTCATTCTTGTCTTAAGCCTGAAGGCAGGCTCGTCAAATGATTGGACGGTGAAGATGTAAAAATACATTAAGGTGGGCCACGTCAAAATGGAAGGGCGGTGGGTATACCGTACATACAACTAAGGTGGGACCCATTGCACATGTGCAACACATGTGGGATGGCCCCACACGAGCTGAAAATAGATGGACGGTATGCGTGAAACACATGGATCACGGTGGGGTCCACGGTCCTGGACGTAAGGACGGAATGGATGTAGAATAAATGCATCATGGTGGGACCTACTGTTGGGTCCCACGGACCCAGCCATACCGAGCTGCAGGACGCTGCTTGCTGCAGCGTCCTCTGGACGCTGACAACAGCAGCTTCCTGCACGTTATTTTATTTTTATTTTAAATTTGTTTTTCCCTAGTTTTTCATAGGTGGGGCCCACATCTTGATGATCTACTCTGTTTACTGGACTCTTAGGATCGTGACAGATATAATGAGCCCAATATTCAATGATTTCGGTGCATAAAGACATCACAACAGGCCGTAACAGTTGAAATCCCCAAAACTACTGTTTTCTATAGTGTGGCCTGCCAGAGACTCGATTTGATTTCACCTTTTGGCTCAACGCCTAAATTGAGCTGAGAAATTGGATGGACAGAGGAGATATAACATATGTCAGAGTGGGGCCCATATCTAGCGAAGCAGGTGGACAATGTGAATACATACTTACATCACGGTAGGTTCCACCGTCCAGGGGTGCACAGTGGACAGTGGGAATATAAAACTCATGCATCATCTGAGCTCCAGCATGGATGGACGCATGCTTCAGGTGGGGTCCATGTACACGTGGCCACCCCACACGTGCAATACATGCTGTGGTGGTGGGGTCCACATAACATAGGTGGGCGGTGTGTATAGAATACGTACATCAATTAGCCCACAGAGCTTACCGACGTTATATATAACAGCTATGAGCTGTTGAGCTGCTGCCCAGCAACCCAACGAATTAACGGTGCAAATTAGGTGGGTCCACATGCATAGACACCACATGCTATCTAGGCAGACCCCATGGCTGATGACCAGCGTGGGTAAAACACTTACATCATGCGGCCTCATGACCTGAACGGTGTGGATCTCACACATACAGCATGGTGGGTCCCATCTAGATGGACGGACGGCATGGGTGAATTCCATACATCATGTGGGATCCATTCGGGTTGGCCACACGGCCACCTCATATTCAAAAGGAATGAAAAAGAGGGAGAGAACGAGAGAGAAAAATCGCGTAATGAAGGGACCCCCGACACCATGGGCTCCTCTTAGATCTACAACACATACATCAACACGGGTCCCACTAGGATCCAAAGGTCAAGATCTACTCTAGAAACACCCACCTTTGATCTCCTCTTCCTTCTTCCGCCTATAGCCTCTAGAGCTCCAATGGAACGATTCCAACGTTTGAGATGAACTTTGGATGGTGGGGATGGGAGGTAGGAAGGTGGTAAGGAGTGGGGCACACTTGACTCTCTCATAGGAGGCTTGGACGTTGGCTCTCCTTTGGTGCTTGGGGATGGAGTGAGAAACGAAAGAGATGATGGGTTGTTGTAAGGGAGATGGGATCGAGGGTATGGTTTCTTTTGACTTTTGGTAAGAAGGAAATGGTTAGGTATGGGTGTTGTTGACTTGGTGAAGAGAGAGGTATGGGTGAGTGATGGCTTATGATGGGATGTACTTGCCTTATGATTGATGTGATTGATGGGACATGTCGTAGAGATTCTCTCAAAATTTGCAATGTGTGGCATTTTCCTCGAACTGAACGTGGGCCCACATCTCCTGGCCTGGGTATCGCTTCAGCGCGTGAGACGCGACGTCGGAACTGCAGCGACGGTGCGGTCACAATAATATAAGTTTCGAGTCGAGCCGACTCTGATATACAGGACTCAACTTAGAATCATGCACAAATATCGAATACAGGTCGAGGGTCACCGAAATTTGACCGGGAGGACCGTGGAAGCCTATAAAATGGTACGGTCTAGGATACGGGCCTTCACTACGGAGATTCATCGGTGTGTCCAACGTTAACATAGATTTATGTGAACATCTCAAGGTGACACAACAACGCGATTGGAGGATTTATGTGACATGATGTGTTCATGGTGCGAATATTTACGACATCCAATCTCGAGAAGTGATGTAGCATGCATGGCGATTTACTTACATCGATTGTGCATCACTCACTAACCCACGGGATTATGTGCCGACCAAGAGGTCCACTACCCGAAACATGTTATGTCCACGATAATATATATGAACCACTATATATGAGGCCTATAATACATCACTTGCATCAATAGAGAAATAAGTTGAACCATGAGGGTTTTGAAATTTCAAGACACATGCCTAAGCCATAAAGGGAGGTATCACATGGTTAACCTAATAAATGAGAAGAGTAGTAATAAGCTAACTCAATAAAAAAGAAGAGTAGCAAATATGCTAAATCAACAAAAATAAGGGGAGACGAGTAAAAGGCCAATTCAATATACAGTGAAAGCATGCGTCGCTCTTAAAATTGGTAAAGGCCAAGATTTGTATCCATCACCCCACATAAATTAATAAAAATCATGCATAATTAAAATCATACATTAGCCATAATTCTCAAACGGATAAATAATTAATAGCAGTCCATAAATTAATTGCATGAAAAATTACAGTTGTAAGACCTGTATCTTAGTCCGTACCGTTCCGTTAGCTTCCGCGGTTCTTCCGGTCAAATTCTGGCAACCTTCGCACTGTATCTGATGTTTGCACGCGATCCTAAGTTAGGTCCTGCACACCGACGTCGGCTCGATCCGAAACCTATGTCTTGGTGACCACATCATCACCGCGGTTCCAACGCCGCGACTCGCGCATCGAACCGCTACCCCGGCAAGAAGATGTCGATTTGCGTTTATTCCGAAGAAACACCGCGTGTTGCGAATTTCGAGGGAATCTCTACAATTAGTCCCATCAATCAACCATAAATGCAACCATACCTCAAGTACTACAACCCATTCCCTCCCTTTTCAAAAGTCCACCCTCTTTCCACCTCACCATTCCTCTTTTTTCCATTTTCAACAACAATTATACCCCTTTTTCAAAATTTTCAACCCAACCCATCACCCATCACACCTCACCCATCCATATCATATCTCTTCTCTCTCTCTCCCTCATTTCTTCCAAGCAAAAAAAAATAAATCAAACGTCCAAGCTTTCCTCTCCCTCCCAAGTGTGGTCCACCTTCTCATCTTCCATCTACACCCTCTCATCTTTCATCCACACCATTAATCTCCCATCATCCACCGTCCAAGGCAAAGGCAAGGAGCATTTGAGGCCAACGGAGCAAGGAGGAGGCTTAAAGGTGGGTGATCCACCATTGAAATCTTGATCTTTAGGGCCCACTTGTTGTGGGACTCATTTTGATGTATGTGTTGTATCAATGGAGGGCCCATAGTGGCGGGGTCCCTCCTCTCTATCTCACCGTATATCTCTCTCTCTCTCTCTCTCTCTCTCTCTTTCGTTGTGATGGTGTGGATCCCACCAATATGTGTTATATCTACCCCGTCCATCTACATCAGATGGTGTGGCCCACCCTATTGCAGGTGATGATCCACACCATCCACTGTTTGGATGGGCCCAATGCTTTATATATATATATATATGTTATATTTTATATAATATATATATAATATATATAATATAATATGTATTATATATATATAATAATATATATATATATATATTATGTATATATGTTGGTGGGCCACATCTACGTGGGACCCACCACAATAATATGTTTATGTATGCCGTCCAGCGTCCCTGGATGCTGGACGTTGGCAAACAGTGAAGTGTTAACTGGCATGTGTGTGTACTTTATAAAAAAGAGAGAAAGAAGTGGTGGGCCTCTCATGCAAGCCCCACCTTGATGTATAAGTCAAATCCAAGCGGTCCATCCTCTTTCTCAGATCATTTCAGGCGTTGAGCCGGAAGTTGAGATCAATCTGATAATCATACGGGCCATACCATAGGGAATAATAGTGTATACCATTAAAACACACCTTGAAGCTTCTATTCGCCCAAAATGGGGCGCATATTGGACTCTTTTGGTCAGTCTTGGAACAAGGAATCCAATGGCTGGTGTGGATCTTGCTGATGCGGGCCCCGTCCGTGAAAAACCGCAGAAAAACGTTTTTTTTTTTTAAAAAAAAACAAACACAACAGCAGCAGCGCCGCTGCTACTGACAGCAGGCGCAGGCAACACCTGCACTGGCCGCTGACGGACGGACAGGCTAGGGCTCACGGCCCCAGCTGTGGGCCTCACCTTGATGCTTTTCGACCATCAACACCGTGCATTTGATGGGTCCCCTCGGACCAGCCGTCCACCCCAAAAATCAGCCGTAAACGGAACTCAGGCAGGCCATACCATCTAAAATCATGTGAAGACATGCCTAAAACATATAAAATCATTTGGTGGGGCCTACCTGAGTTTTGGATGTCGCTGAAACTTGGTATGGACCGTCAGTCAGGTGGGACTCACATAATGGGTGGGCTGGATTTGCGTACTACATTTCGGTGGGCCCCACATCCACCCCCAAGGTCCAATGACCTTATAAACAGGTTGGACGCCAAATAAACGTCATGGTGGGCTCCTGCCCACGTGACCAGCCAACAGGTTAGCGGCAAATAAATATTTCAGTGGGCCCTACCCCCTGGCCCACATGACCTTATGTACAGGTTGGATGTGAATGAACGTTATGGTGGGTCCTGGCCCGCATGGCCTTATGTACAGGTTGGATGTAAATAAATATTATACGTGGGCCCAGGAGGGTGGAAAATAAATATTACAGCGGGTCCTACCCTGGTCCACATGACCTCGTGAACAGTTGGTTGGAAAATAAACATTATGTTGGGCCCTATATTGCTTTTAAAATAAACATTATTGTGGGCCCCGGTCTAAATGACCTTATCAATGGGTTGAATGGGAAATAAACATTATGATAGGCCACACATGAGACCCACTTATGTATGTATTGTAAACCATACCCTCCATCAGAGTGGGCTCCATCATGATGCATGTGTTTCCTCCAACTGTCCAATCCTTTTAGAGATAATTTAAGGCCCATTGTTGAAGCCCACCTTGATTTGTATAAGGCCCATATTATGAGGCCCATTGTGATGTATGCAAAGCCTATGTGACTAAGCCCATGTTGATGCATTTGTGGCCCGTCATTGAGAGCCTACCTTGATATATGTGAGACCCATGTATGAGGCCATTTGATGTATTAGAGGCCCATGGGTCGAGGCCCAATAAGATGTACAAAAGGCCCATTGCAATGTGTGATTCATGGAAGGCCATCCCTTGGGAGCAATGTTGGTTTGATGTCCACATTGTGAGGATAATATTGGTTAAATGTCCGCATTACGACTCTCCCTAAGGCCCATTAATAGGCCCATACCTGTAGTCGGCCCATCTTCACATAACATGTATAGCATAGATCCATGATTCATGATCATACGCATCATATGTATGCCTGATATGAGAAGTGACTAATCATAGCATATGCCTTCGGACAGATCGTTATGGGCTCCTTGATAGGCGGAGTCGCCCCACATGAGTGCTCGGTACGCGCAGGATTGTTGCATGTTTGGTAGGGTGATTCATGCACTTGCATTTGTGTGATCATGATCATTATATGCCCTAGCAACATCAGGGCCATAGCCTCCACAGGCACATCGTGGGTGGCTGGGTTGGATACCGAAAATGTTTGGTTCTAGCATATGGGCGCCATAGATGTCCCTGGGTGAAAATCCCTAAACCCGATGGTACCAGAGGATGACTCCAACGTCGAGACCGAGTGGATATATGAGCGCATGAGGGCCGAATACCAGGAGGCCGCGTCTCCCACTGTGTCGTGGTCGGTTGGAAAGGAGTGTGGCCTTACTCGCTCGAGGGTAGAGGGCAATACTAGGCTGAGTTTGACCAGCTCGCGAATGGGTCCGCTATCGATGTGCCGGATAGGTATTGGCAGACTATTGGCTAGGTGGATAGTGAGGTTTCTTACGCTCACTTGGACTGTGAGGCTAGGAGAGTGACAGTGCCATTTGGAGTGTATTGAACCCCGGTGATTATCCAGAATGAGAATTGTACTGATATATGATGAGGATTGGCATGCTTGAGTTGCATCTCGCATCGCATGGCCGTGTTATGGCCGATGACATTCATATCTTGCACCGCATAGCCTTGGTATGGCTGATTGCATTCATGTACTCATCACCATGATCCCGCATTTCTCTGACCTTACATCCTGAGCACGCTCATATTGCGCACACACTTACACCACCCTCTAAGCTTCCTATAAGCTTATGCACGATTGATGCGTGCAGGTGACGCCAGGACCCAGCTGTAGCCTTGTCAGAGTTGGAGCGTGCAGTCGAGCTTTGGAGTTTCTATCTTTTGCATTATCTTGTATTTTCTCCTTTCAGACGCATTGTACTCAAAAGTTTTTTATCATAGTGGATTTTGTGGTGGTGTTCTTGTATTTATTGTTCGTGGGTTATGCTTTTGTTATGCTCATTATGAATTAGACTGATGATTATAAATCCTCCTTGTAGTATCCCAGGATCGAAACCTGGTGAATGGGTGCTGGAGCCGAGAATGGGGTTCTACGGAGGCTGTCGGCGCCGGATTCGGAGATCAGGAATTTTGTGAGCCCGATTTTCGAGTTCGGGGCGTGACAACAGTAATATAAGAGTATGCAAAAATAAGATAAATTATATCAATTCAAATTAGTGTCAGCTTAAAGGAATCCCTCACCTTGGCCTTAGATCTAAACCCTTGGTAGATCTCGATGTAGGAAAGTTTCTACATAAATCATAACATCGCTTTAACTAGAGGGAAACACCACACGTGTGGAGGAGGAGGATGGATGACTAGGCTTTCTCTTTTTTTTCTCTCTCTCTCTCTCTGTCTCTTTCACTTTCCCTTTCTCTTTCTCTTTCCCTTTCTCTTTCTCTTTCTTAGATGTGGGATAATGGCGTGTGAGAGGATAAGGGGAACCACTCCTCCTTTTATAAAGGAGTTGGCTTGTGAGAGGGGGTGTATTTCACATCCCACTTGTATTGGGTTTCTCCAATTTGATATTTTGTAGCGATCTTTCTTTAAATCTAATTCGTCTAGTGTATCGAGGTCGTTAAATAGGGCCTGGATATATGATTTTCTTTCTTTAGATTGGCCTATCTTGAAAACTCTCCTGACGAGTGGCAAAACAAACTTGCTCTCAATTATAGGTCCACACTTATTGATTAAGGCCCATTTTGAGAGAAATGTGTAAATATGATATGCAAATAGTTAGATAAAATTTGGTGGCTGATCAATGGTGGAAAAAGGCATAAATCTAAAATTTCACCTTTTGTACCAAAAGGAAGGAACTAGCTTCAATATTCAACGGTGTAGGATCATTGATTGGGGTCTAAATTTAGTATAACCTCGTAATCATATGAGACCATAGTGTGGTCCAAATTTTAGGTGTGACAGACGGCAGGAAGTGGTTAAATCGAAAGATCCGAATTTATAAGGAGTTGGTAAGCCTCGAAAGGATAAGTTGGCGCCTAAGGAAAAGTCTACCAAAGTGGGGTCTTCATATTTCTCGCTTGGTCCATATTATGAGCAATTCAAGTCATTCATATGAACAGAAATATCCTACTACGACTACCCACGAGGTTTCTTCACTCGATGGACACTAAAATCAACGGTTAAGGGCTTGATTTATCAATTGGGTCATTTAATTTTACAATGATTTAAGGGCATAAATTTGACATGTATGATTAATTTATGATACATAGGTATGCTATAAAATTTCACATCAAACGGATCATGAGAATCACGTGATTTAGAATTTAAGGGTATAAGTTAATGCATTTTCGTAATTATTGCTGATATGAGAGTTTTGAGAAATCTAATGGTTCTACATAGTTATAGGCACATTTCTAAGTAATTCTTACAAAACAACTTATATCTAAATCATTATGAATAAAGAATTATTCACCAAATTAATTAAGGGAATGTATATATATCAACCAACATAATGGATGGTCAGACGACATGTTAAAAATAGAAAAACTTGATGGTTAGTACTCTGATCATGTATGTAAGTGGGTGTATGGTTAATTTTGTAAACGGATGATCACTGGTGGGTTTTTGGAGTGATCAAGAGGCAGAACATGTATACCGTTAGATTCAAGTGACTTGTTCATATGTGTAAGTTTATAAGATTGTAGTTTTGATGGTGAGTTAAGCATATTCATAGGTGGTGAACAAGATAAATGAATAAGAATTTCAACTTGATACGTGTACGAGCGGATACAGATATCAAGTAGTTAATTTACTATGATTGGATAGTCGAAACTCAAAGTTGACAGTCAAATATCTTTACCTATCGATGGATAGTTGGCTGAATAGTTGGTTATGATGGACAAGTGGGAGCACTTGGACATAAAACTCAATGGTCGGATGACTTGATCTATGGATGAAGATCATTTCCAATGGTCAGATTCATGTTGGAGAATAGAGGTAAGGTTAGGATAGCTAAATTTGGTATCGTACAAATGTCCATTCTAAGTTAAACTTCATGGTGACACTCGAGAACTTTCAATACTCGGGTATTGAAATGTTCGGGGTGTTACATCGATCAAAACAATCCCTGCTCCTAATCCTTTATCTGTTCTCAAACCACCAAATATCAGTTTTCAGGGTGACCGATAATCCACATATAAGTCTAAGGTCTCTAAAGGAAGTTGTCTTTTCATGTCTGAAGGATAATCATGAAAGAAATCTTCTATGGCATGTCCTTTCATAACCCTTTATGGCACATATACTAAATCAAACTCAGATAATACAAGAATCCATTTTCCAATTTAGCCATTTAGAATCGGCCAATTTAACATATTCTTTATTAAACCAGTCACTAAATTGCATTAAATATTTCAACCAACAAATAATGTCGTAATTTTGTAATCGCGAAGTACAATGATAAACATAATTTTTCCATGGCAGAATAATGTCTTTCGGTATCTAACAATGTTTAATTAAGATAATAGATTGCATGTTCTTTTCAATCATTGTCGTCTTGTGTAAATAGAGTTCCAACCAATTCTGCAGAAGCTATGATATACAACTTGAGCAGTTGACCCTTTATTGACGGCATCAACATTGGTAACCTAGACAAATAATATTTAATGCTATCGAAAGTCTACTGATACTCTGCCTCCCATCTAAATTCATCTCCTTATTTTAGCTTAAACAAATTAAAAACACATTAGTTTTTCTACTGCATTTAGAAATAAAATTTTACATAAAGTTAACCTTGATAAGAAACCTTTGTAACTCAATTTTAGTTTTTGGCGGCTGAGCATCTATTATTGCTCACGCCTTATGCTAATTGATTTTGATTCCTCTATGATGTACCATAAATTCCCAAAAAAAAAATAAAAATCAACTGATACACCAAAATGAATCCTCATTCTTTCAAATGACTTTCGTAAGTGGTCGAGATGTTCAGTCAAATCGACTAATTTAACCACCACGTTATCAATATAGATTTTCATGAATCAACTGATCATATCATGAAAATTGATGTTCATAGCTCTTTCATAAATAGATCCTGCATTTTTAAGCCCAAATGTCATTATGACCCAACAAAACATGCATAAAGGACCAAGACATTTGAATTTTATCTTTGGGATATCTTCCACTATAATATTTATTTGATTTTATCCAGTATGGCCATCCATAATGGATACCATTTGATGTCTAATTGCCAGATCGATCAGCTAATCAGTCGTATATATAGGGTTCTCATCCTTTTGTGTGCCTCGATTTTAATTCTAAAAATCAATGCATACTCTGAGCTTACCATTCTTCTTAATAACATGTATTATGTTTAAAATCCATTCAGCATATTTGATTGGTTTAATGAAACCTGATTTCAAAATTCGCTCGATTTCTTCATTTATCTTTTATGTCATTTGCCTAGGCATCCATTTATGTGGCCGATAGCCTTATTTCATGGATAGCCTGTGTTCAACCAAATGTCAGTTTAATCTAAACAACTCATGATAGCCACAAGTAAAGTAATCGGTGAACTCTTTAAGTAATTTGATGAATTCGGCCTGTATTTTGGAATCTAATAATCCACTAATAAAAATAGGCTTGGGATGTTGTTTCATTCCTAAGTTTTCCTCTAGTAGAGGATCTTGAACTTGAGCTTCAGAATCATTCAATTTCTCTGGATTTAACTTCAAATCCTTTATTTTAATACCATCTTTAGTTACGTGATCAGTCTGTACTATTACTTCGGACATATTAACAAAACACCGATTATCATGATCTCACGGACTCTCCTCACGCTGCCGCACACTATTTGTGAACTTGGCCTTGACCGACGATCGACCCATCATGTAATTTCTTCAATTGTATACTTTGTAGTTAGACGAAATGGAATTATAGTCTTCGAAAACTCTTTATTTAATTGAATCATTATAGCATTATCCGGTATGACTTTATCAGGTGTTGAGGGTCAAATATTGCATATTAGACCCCAGTTATTACCTGAATTTACGAACATGATACTGTTTAACGGCCCATTTTAATCGTGTTTGTGATGCGAGGTGTATTTAGGAGCCTGGAGTGAAAAAGGGTACTAAAAGCATGGATTTGACGCTCTGAAGTCACCAAGGCAAGGGACGGACTCCAGGAGACTGAGATCAAAGAAATTACATGCTAAAAATCTGAGAAAATTAGGTCACTCACGTTAAACGGGCCCAAAAATCATCCAGAATGCAAGATCACAAGGTTCCCACCATCCATTCGACTCAAAAATTTATATATGGCCTCAGGACCATAAATTAACCATAAAAAAAATTTTAGCCATTGAAACCTTGTGAAAGTGGCCAAACAGATAGATCAGCCACCAAATCTTTGATTTGTAGGCCACCTGATATCTGGATATGCTTCAATTTTGGTCTCAACCCATTAAACGGGGTGCAAAAATAAATGGACGGCGTGGATTTCTCATATACATCATCGTGGGACCCACCTATGTATTGCACGGGTACAGCGCGGGCGCTCCAGCCGCGCACCGGTTTTCAAGAACTCAGTCAGCAAGCACTGACCAAGGATTTCTCAAAAAAATTCCAAAGACGTAACAGCGTCTAATGCACGCCATTCAGTTTTTTATTGTGGGCCCCACCCATCATATATTTTTATGATCTGGACCATCCATTGTGTCTCTGGGGTAGGCGTAACCCTCACCTAGGTGGTCTTTTGGCCCCATGCACGTGTACGCACGTGGATCATCGAAAAAAGTAAGATTAACGGTGAGTTAGTTTGATGTAGTGGACCGCACAAAAACTCGATAAAAACCACTTCTTCCAAACTAGTTTTTCTCTAAGAATCTAATGAACGTATCGAATTTCTAAGAAAACATCAATAGGGGGCCCACCGAGCTTCGCAGCGCAAGAACGGCCGCAATAAATGTATATTCAGACGTCTGGCTTTCATGGCCTGTTGTGTGATCTTGATCGTAGTCGGATCCACAATCCAGACCGTCAAGAAGCTAAAAGAAGGGGTCTTTAACCCCACTAAAAAGCCAGATCCCGCATTTGAAACGTCCACAATTTCAAAATTGCCTCCAAACGCAACTCATTTTGCGTTTTGCCTACGTACAGGTTACGCATGACTTCCACACGACGTTTTGTGCTGCGTAAACGTCTACCCACCGACTCAGCCATGACTGTCCTTACTTCCTCTATATAAGGAGGAGAAAGAGAGAGAGAGAAGGGATATATCTTGGTTGCACGTGATAGAGAAGGAGAGAGAGGAAGGCCTAGACGGCTTTAAGTTTCCTTCTTCTTCTTTATTTTCTTTCTTTATTTTTCTATGAAATTGTTTAGAGATAATAGCTTCATCACGTCTATGTCTGGCTAAGCCTCTTAGCTAAGGCTAAGAGGTGAAGCTTGTGGCGTGATGAGAGACTTTTTGTTTGTGCCTTTTGATTGATGTTTAACTTGAACTGATTTTTATTCTAGTTTGATTATATGGAATGTCTTTAGTTTTTAATGGTTTGTTATGACTACAATTACAATAGAGCTGTGATGGCTTTGAGTATTTCCTTTTTATTCTTTTGATTATGAAATTAGGAAGCCCTGTTGTTCGCCATTGCCCCTTGGACATGGTTAGATGATGGAATCCTTCCTAACATTCATACATCTTTTGGATTGGTTGTGGATTGGTTTAATTATGTTATTTTCTTTGTCTCATGGGCATGGTTTTGTGATGGAATCCATTCTAATTCTTATACCTCTTATCTATTGAAAACTAGATCAAAGGAAGTTCAGATTTGATTTTTAATGTTATATCTTCCAACTGGATGAAGATATAGGACTCTAATTCTAGTTATGTTCGTGGATCAAACATAAATCTCCCTGATCTCTACAAGTGGAACCTTGGCACCCTAGTTTCCCACCTTTAAATTTACAACTTTTAGTTTAAATACATCACAATTCTTCTCCTAGATCCTTCTGATTTAGATTACATCTTAGCCTAGTTCTAGTTCTGGTTACTTTCAGAATACGTACAAGGTTCAGTCCCTGTTGATTCGACCTCGGTCTTATTGAGATTATTACTACATCACAATCCTATACCTGGGGTGTGAACAAGTTTTTGGCGCCGTTGCCGGGGACTGACGATTAAATTTTTCTGGGATTAGCTAGTTTTAGAATTAGGTTAAGATTAGAGTTTTTCTAGATTTAGGTTTTTCTATTTGATTTATAAAAACTAACCTAACTTTCCTATTTTGTAGGATTCTGAAATAGACCTTCTAAATTGGTAATCCCTTTCTAATTTTCTAGTTTTTCCATCTTCTATTTTTAGATTAGAATTTTTTTTTCTATTTTTTAGAAATTTCTATTCTAGGTTTTCTTTTAGAAACTTTCTTACTTTCTAATTTAGGTTTAGAGATTTCCTAATTTGTTTTTAGAAACTTTCTATTTTTGGATATCTTTAGAATTCTTCCTTTTTTTTAAGAAAATAGTTTACTTTCTATTCTTAGACTATCTATTTTAAGAGACTAACTTGTTTTGTTTTATTTTGTAGGATCTAACTTAGAAACTTTGAATTTGGTAACTTCTTTCCAACTCTTTTCTACTTTCTTTCTAGATCTCTATTTCCTTTCTTTCTTTTAGGTTAGGTTTAGAATCTGAATTGGGGGCTGCGAGTGTTTCATGCCCAAGTGGGTTCATGAAAACACGTTCATGAAAACACTCAACATCTCTTGAATGAAGGAGGATTGGTTGAGGGGTTGACTATCCATCACAGGACTAGACACCACTCGAGATCCCCTGAGTTAATTAAAGTGATGGATGTAAACCAACCTCTTCTACCCCAACCTAGGGTAGAGGACATCCAAGATGAGAATGAGGTGCATCAAGCACCCCCGCCTCGTACTTTACAAAATTATTTACAACCGGCGGGGGTAAGTATGCCCTCATGCATGGTTTTTCCTGAGAATGTAGGACACATGGATATCAAGCTAGGGGTGATCCAAGTCCTTCTTAAATGTTATGGGCTTGAGTAAAAAAATTCATATTTACAACTGAAAGAGTTTGATGAGATCATAGCTACTTTATACTTTTCTAATGTGTCTGATGACACGGTTAGGTTGAAACTCTTTCCTTTTTTTGAAAAGAGAAAGCTAAGACATGGTTACATTCACTACATCCTCGATCTATTGGTAGATAGAATGATATGACAAGGGAGTTGTAAGACCCGTATCCTAGCCCATATTGTTTCATCGACTCCCGCGATCCTCCCCGTCGAATTCCGGTAATTCGCAACCTATAATCGACATTTGCACGCAACCCTAAGTCATATCCCATAGATCTGAGTTGGCTTAAATTGAGACTTATACTATTGCGACTGCACCGTCGCTATGGTTCCAACACCGTGTCTTGCATACCGATCCGATACCCTGGCCAGGAGATGTGGGCCCGCATTCAGTTCGAGGAAAACACCGCGTGTTTGCAATCCCAAGAGAATCTTTACAACATGTCCCATCAATCAATCAATCACCTCATGTCAAGTACTAGAGCAACCTTAAAGTCAACTCTATCCATCTCTCTCTCTTACACACCCATATATGTCAAATACAACTATCACCTCACATCTATCAATCACACCCATCACCTCCCTCTTACAACCACCCATTCTCTCTCTCTCTCTCTCTCTCTCTCTCTCTCTCTCCTTCTCTTCACAATTTCCAAGCAACAAAAATGGTGAACGTCTAAGCATTTCCAAGGAGAGAAAGTGTGATGTGTGTGGTCCACTGCCCATACCAAGATCCATCATCCTAGTCCTTCATTTCTCGTCACCTTCCATTAAAGTGAGACACAAGGAGATCGACGTTCCATCGGACCAAGAAGATCAAACGGTGGGTGTATTTATAGGCCTAGATTTAATGCTTTGATGATGGGCCAAGTGAGGCCTACCGATTGATGGTATGTATCTCACTTTGGACCCTAGGTGTGGCCGATGGCCCACCTTGATTCTCATGATCATTCCATGATGGGGCCATTCTCCATGGACCCCATCATGATATTTATTTTCCTTGCATGGATAGGGTCATCTAGACCTTGCATTTCGGTGGAGAAAGGATCTCCACCGTTGATTTTGATCAGTGGACCCATATGTAATGGGACCCACTTGATGTATGTTGTAAATCATAGAAGGAAGGGCTCATAGTGCCGGGGTCCCTCCATCACTTAATCTCTCTCTCTCTCTCACTTTTGTTGTGTGTGATGATGTGGCCGTGTGGCCCACCTGGATGTACCCCACTTGATGTATGTCTTATCCACACCATCCAACCATTTGGTGGCCCACCTGAGCAGGGCCCACCTTATATCTATGTGTTGTGCCCAAACCGTCCAGCGTCCAGGGACGCTGGATGTGAATTGAAAATAAAAATATTAGCTTGATTTAATAAGCTTTGGAGAGGGCCACTCATGCAGGCCCCACCTTGATGTATGGGCCCAATCCACGCTGTCCATCCTATTTCTCATCCCATTTTAGGCGTTGAGCCGAAAACTGAAGCCAATCCGACTATCTGGCAGGCCATAGCATAGAAAACAGTGTTTGTACCATTGAAATCCACCCTGATGTTTCTGAACCCCAAAACATATCGAATATTGGGTTTGATGAGTCTAACTTGGGCCATAGAAACCAATGGATGGGTTAGATTTTTCTGATGCCGACCCCACCTGTGAAAAATCATAGAAAAATTGTTTTAAAATTAAAAATAAAAAAATAACCAGCAGGTGCTGCTGCTAACGTCCAGGGACGCACAGCAGCGTCCTGCGCTGGGACGTGAAGGGGAGGCAGGGACCGTTGGGTCCCAGCCATGGGCCCCACCATGATGGGTGCTGCACATCAACACCGTGCATTTGATGGGTCCCCTTTATATATGGGGTGCCCCCAAATATTAGCCTTATACATAACTCACGTGGCCCACGTCATAGGAACAGTGAGGATGGAACGTTTGCCCTTGAAACCCTTTTGGGTTGTCACAGAGGTTTTGGATTGATATGAAATTTGTTTTTCCCCTTCATCTGGGTCTGCGTGACCTTATTAACAGATTGGATGGCAGATAAATGTTATTGTGGGCTCCACATGATATAAGTGTTTTACTCACTCCATCCCCACATGTGGGAGGTGGGACGGCTGGTGTACCTCACTCCAGCTACGTAGCTGCTGTAGTGGCGTCACCAGGTCTGTGGGTCCCACCTACTTCATCCACGCCGTCCATCTATGGGACCCACCATGATGCATGTGTTGCATCCAACCGTCCAACCATTTGGTAACCTCGTCTTATAGGCTTGAGACTAAAAATAAGTCAGATCTAAGGTTCAAGTGGAACCCATCATTTAAATAGTGGACAGTGACGTCCACCATTCAAACTTCTATGGGCCAACATAGTTTTTAATAAAGCTAATATTTATTTTCACTTAATCTATTACTAGGTTAACTTATGAATAGGTTGGATCTCAAATTCATCATGGCGGGCCACTTCGTGATGTGTTCAACCATCAATCAAGTGGACCACACCACAAAAATAGTGGGTTTGAACGTCCACCATTAAAACCCTTGGGCTACAGGGTTTGGACCTATATGATATTTGTTTTCCCCTCTTAATCCAGGTCTTTATGACCTTATGATTAGATTGGTTGGGAAATAAACTTTATAGTGGGCCCTGTGATTTATTTAACCGTGAAAATTATTATCTTTATTGCTATTTGTGGTATGGTCCAAATGATCCTTCAATATGATTCATTTTTGGGAATTTATAAAGCCCATTGTTGAGGCCCACCTTGATGTGTACAAGGTCCATTGTTGAGGCCCACCTTTATGTGTATAAGGCCCGTCCGTTGAGGGCCACCTTGATATATATAAGGCCCATGTGATGCGGCCCATTTGATGTATTTGAGGCCCATGGGTCAAGGCCCAATGGGATGTATATAAGGTCCATTGCGATGTTTAATTCCACCATGGTTTATGTAATGATGTTTATGGCAGGCCGTAGCTTGGGAGCAATGATGGTTTGACGTCCACATTGTAAGAATAATGTTGGTTAGATGTCCCCCTTATAACTCTCCCTAGGGCCCATTGATAGGCCCATACTTGTTGCGTATAGGCCATCAAGGCCTATCTTCGTTGTGAGGATAGTTCATCACCTTATAATATGTTTAGTGTAACTCCATGATTCATGCTCATACGCATCATATGTATGCTTGATATGATTAGTGACTAATCATAGCATATGCCAATAGGCAGACTATTCATGGGACTCACTGCTAGGAGTTACCTACATGAGCGTGCGATACGCGTAGGATTGCTGCATAACTGGACGGTGTGACTCATGCATCTCACATATGTGTGACATGGTCATTGTATGCCCTAGTGACATCAGAGCTGTGGCTTCTATAGGCACATCGTGAATGGCCTAATGGGACACCCGAAATACTTGGTTTTAGCACTGTGGGCACTTAGGATGTCCTTAGGTGAAAGTCCCAGAACCTTTGAGGCCAGGAGACCCCCTAACGTCTAGACCGAGTGGATACATGAGCGCCCGAGTGCCGAATACCAATAAGCTGCATCTCCCATTTTGTCGTGGTCGGTTGGAAGGGGGTGTGGGCTTATCCGCCCAAGTGAGCATGCTATAAGCTAGGCTGAGTTTGACCAGCTCACAAATGAGTCCGCTATTGATGAGCCGAGTAGGTATTGGTAGGCTACTGGTCAGGCAAATAGTGTGGTCTCTTCCACTCATTGGGTTGTGCGGCTAGGGAGGCGGCTATCAGTGTGGAGTGTAATAGACCCCTATGATTCTCCAGAGAGGAACAATACTGATATGTGGACTTGATATGAGGACTAATATGATATTATGACACCTCGTCACTGTTGCACATGTGGGCGGGCGTACGTGGGCGGACGCTGATGTGGGCGGGTGTGATTTGGGCGGGGCTGAGGCCTAAATGAGCTACTAGTAGTTGGTAGGCTACTGTGCTGGCAGGTTACTGAGCAGGAGTTGCATACTCATTCATTCATCCATTCACTATCCACTCGGGCTAGTGGTGCATAACTATTTGTTACGTGTACCTTCGCAATGGCCAGAATTTCGGTTGTGGCAAGCGAATAACCTAAGATTAGGAGTTTACCATATTATGTTTGACTATCCAAATTTAGGTATGGGACTGGTTTGGATAGAATTCCCTTGTGATGGACCCCATAGCCTGCGATACTACTTACTATCATCCCGACTTCACTCCAGCTTGGTCATTTCATTCGCATCGCATATTGCATGTCATCCACGGCATATGGCATTTTGGATTGCTACGTTTCTGCAGTTATATGGCTTAGACAAACTTATCATGATTTGCATATTGCATTGCATCCATAGTATATGATATTTAGCTCATTATGATCTGTATTGCATACCCTGATATTATATGACTCACGGACTTACCAAGTATATTTCCGCTTACTCTGATATTGTATGATTCATGATCTTGTCAGTATTTCTGCTTATTCCGATGATGTATGATTTATGGGCTTTATTGTATACTTGGCACTTACCTTGCACACACTTTCACCACCCTCTAAGCTTTCAATAAGCTTATGCATGATAGATGCGTACAACTGGCGTTAAGTCGCAGCAGCGTTGAGCTTGGAGCATGTGGCAGTTTTCAGGAGCTTTGATTTTTGATATATATGTATTTCCCTTTTAGCACTGTATTCAAATGTTTATATTAGTGGATATGTGATGATGATGTTGCCTTCGTGATTTCGGTAAACTTGTGGTTATGCTTCTTACGAGATAAATGTACGTTGGAAAGTCCTCCTTGTAGGATCCAAGGATCAGAACCTGGCATTTGGGCGCTAGGAGCTGAGAATGGGATACTACGGAGGCAGTTGGCACCAGATTCAGTAATAAGGATTCCTGTGAATCCGATTTTTGGGTTTGGGGCGTGACAGAAGATGGTATCAGAGTATAACTTGGGAATACTTGAAGATAACATCACATATCTGTTAATAGCTGCCCTTCACTATATGATTGTTGAGAACTTAGAATGGTTAGATCCCCGAGTTCAAATAACTTAGAGATTTTCTGATATAGCTCCCAACCATTAAGATTATGAGGCTACATAGTATTCTAGTTTTGATCGCTTTTAATCCGAGATCCGAGGTTCAGTAAGGTCATCGTAGTGTTGATGAGGCATCCTGGGAGCAAGAGGCTGAGATTCGTGGGTGTTGTCCCCATCTCTTAGGTGTTTGACTATGTTGGGATATTGTGTTCTGATAGGATTTCCTTCACTTGGTGAGCTCTGTATTGGTCGTGTTCTATTTTAAATTTTGAGGACAAAATTTTTATTAGGAGGGAAGAGTTGTAAGACTCGTATCCTAGCCCGTACTGTTCCGTCAACTCCAGCGATCCTCCCTGTTGAATTTTGACAATTTGGGACCTATAATCGATGTTTGCGTGTGACCCTAAGTCATATCCCATAAATCTAAGTTGACTTAATTCGAGACTTGTATTATTGTGACTGCACTGTCGTCGCGGTTCTAATGCCGCATCTTGCATATCGATTCGATACCCTAGCTAGGAGATGTGTGCCTGCGTTCAGTTTGAGGAAAACACCGCGCGTTTGCAATCCCAAGAGAATCTCTACAACATGTCTCATCAATCAATCAATCACCTCATGTCAGGTACAAGAGCAACCCCAAAGTCAACTCTCTCCCTCTCTCTCTCTTACACACCCATACATGTCAAGTACAACTATCACCTCACATCTATCAATCACACCATCACCTCTCTCTTACAACCACCCATTCTCTCCCTCTTTCTCTTCACAATTTCCAAGCAACAAAAATGGTGGACATCCAAGATTTCTAAGGAGAGAAAGTGTGATGTGTGTGGCCCACTTCCCATCCTAAGATCGATCATCATATCCCTTCATTTCTCATCACCTTCCATCAAAGCAAAACATAAGGAGATCGGCGTTCCATCGGACCAAGAAGATCGAACGGTGGGTGTATTTATAGGCATAAATTTAATGCTTTGATGATGGGCCAAGTGAGGCCTACCGATTAATGGTATGGGTCTCACTTTGGACCCTATGTGTGGCCGCTGACCACCTTGATTCACATGATCATTCCATGATGGGGCCATTCTCCATGGATCCCATCATGATGTTTATTTTCCTTGCATAGATAGGGTTATCTAGACCTTGCATTTCCATGGAGAAAGGATCTCCACCGTTGATTTTGATCGGTGGGCCCATATGTAATGGGACCCACTTGATGTATGTTGTAAATCATATAAGGGAGGGCCCATAGTGCCGGGGTCCCTCCATCACTCGGTCTCTCTCTCTCTCTCTCTTTCACTTTTGTTGTGTGTGATGATGTGGCCGTGTGGCTCACCCGGATGTACCCCACTTATTGTATGTCTTATCCACACCATCCAACCATTTGGTGGCCCACCTGAGCAGGACCCACCTTATATCTATGTGTTGTGCCCAAACCGTCCAGCGTCCAGGAACGCTGGACATGAATTGAAAATAAAAATATTAGCTTGATCTAACAAGCTTTGGAGAGGGCCACTCATGCAAGCCCCACCTTAATGTATGGGCCCAATCCACGCCATCCATCCTATTTCTCATCCCATTTTAAGTGTTGAGCCAAAAACTAAAGCCAATCCGACTATCTGGTGGGACATAGCAAAGAAAACAGTGTTTGTACCATTGAAATCCACCCTGATGTTTCTGTACCCCAAAACATGTCGAATATTGTGCTTGATGGGTCTGACTTAGGCCATAGAAACCAATGGTTGGGTTGAATTTTTCTGATGCGGACCCCACCTGTGAAAAACCACAGAAAAACTGTTTTAAAAATAAAAAAATAAGCAGCAAGTGCTGCTGCTAATGTCCAGGGACGCGCAGCAGCGTCCTGCGCTAGGACGTGAAGGGGAGGCAGCGACCGTTGGGTCCCAGCCATGGGCCCCATCATGATGGGTGCTGCAATCAACACATGCATTTGATGGGTCCCCTTTATATATGGGGTGCCCCCAAATATTAGCCGTATACATAACTCAGGTGGCCCACGTCATAGGAACAGTGAGGATGGAACGTCTACCCTTGAAACCCTTTTGGGTTGTCATAGAGGTTTTGGATCGATATGGAATTTGTTTTTCCTCTTCATCTGGGTCTGCGTGACCTTATTAACAAATTAGATGGCAGATAAATGTTATGGTGGGCCCCACGTGGGACCCACTGATATAAGAGTTTTACCCACTCCATCGCCACGTGTGGGAGGTGGGACGGCTGGTGTACCTCATTCCAGCTACATAGCTGTTGTAGTGGCGTCACCAGGTCTGTGGGTCCCACCTGCTTCATCCACGCCGTCCATCTATGGGACCCACCATGATGCATGTGTTGCATCCAACCATCCAACCATTTAGCAACCTTGTCTTACAGGCTTGAGACTAAAAATAAGTCAGATCTAAGGTTCAAGTGGACCCCATCATTTAAATAGTGGACAGTGACGTCCACCATTCAAACTTCTAAGGGCCACCGTAGTTTTCAATAAAGTTGATATTTGTTTTCACTTCATCTATTACTAGGTTAACTTATGAATAGGTTGGATCTCAAATACATCATGGCGGGCCACTCTGTGATGTGTTTAGCCATCAATCAGGTGGACCACACCGCAAAAATAGTGGGTTTGAACGTCCACCATTAAAACCCTTGGGCTACAGGGTTTGAACCTATATGATATTTGTTTTCCCCTCTTAATTCAGGTCTTTATGACCTTATGATTAGATTGGTTGGGAAATAAACTTTATAGTGGGCTTTATGATTTATTTAACCGTGAAAATTATTATCTCCATTACTATTTGTGGTATGGTCCAAATGATCCTTCAATATGATTCATTTTTGGAAATTTATAAAGTCCATTGTTGAGGCCACCTTGATGTGTACAAGGCCAGTTGTTGAGGCCCACCTTGATGTGTATAAGGCCTGTCCGTTGAGGGCTACCTTGATATATATAAGGCCCATGTGATGTGGCCCATTTGATGTATTTGAGGCCCATGGGTCGAGGCCAAATGGGATGTATATAAGGTTCATTGCGATGTGTAATTCCACCATGGTTTATGCAATGATGTTTATGGTAGGCCGTGCCTTGGGAGCAATGATGGTTTTACGTCCACATTGTAAGAATAATGTTAGTTAAATGTCCGCATTATAACTCTCCCTAGGGCCCATTGATAGCCCTATACTTGTTGCGTGTAGGCTATCTAGGCCTATCTTCGTTGTGAGGATAGTTCATCACCTTATAACATGTTTAGTGTAACTTCATGATTCTTGCCCATACACATCATATGTATGCTTGATATGAGTAGTGACTGATCATAGCATATGCCATTAGGTAGACTATTCATTGGGACTCACTGATAGGAGTTACCCACATGAGCGTGCGATACGCGTAAGATTGCTGCATGACTGGACGGTGTGACTCATGCATCTCGCATATGTGTGACATGATCATTGTACGCCCTAGCGACATCAGGGTCATGGCTTCCACAGGCACATCGTGAATTGGCCTGATAGGACACCAAAAATACTTGGTTTTAGCACTGTGGGCACTTAGGATGTCCTTGGGTGAAAGTCCCAGAACCTTCAAGGCCTGGAGATGCCCCAACGTCTAGACCGAGTGGATACATGAGTGCCCAAGTGCCGAATACCAGTAGGCCACGTCTCTCACTGTGTCGTGGTAGGTTAGAAGGGGGTGTGGGTTTATACGCCCTAGTGAGCGGGCTATAAGCTAGGCTGAGTTTGACCAGCTCTCAAATGAGTCCGCTATCGACGAGCCAGGTAGGTATTGGCAGGCTACTGGTCAAGCTGATAGTATGGTTTCTTCCACTCACTGGGCTGTGCGGCTAGGGAGGTGGCTATCAGTGTGGAGTGTAATAGACCCCGGTGATTCCCCCGAGAGGAACAGTACTGATATGTGGACTTGATATAAGGACTGACATGATATTATGTCACCTCGTCACTGTTGCACATGTGGGCGGGCGCACATGGGCAGATGCTGATGTGGGCGGGGCTGAGGCCTAGACGAGCTACCAGTGGTTGGCAGGCCACTGTGCTAGCAGGTTACTGAGCAAGAGTTGCATACTCATTCATTCACCCATTCACTATCCACTCGGGCTAGTGGTGCACAATTATTTGTTACGTGTACCTTCGCAATGGCCAGAATTTCGGTTGTGGCGCGCGAATAACCTGAGATTAGGAGTTTATCATATTGTGTTTGACTATCCAAATTTAGGTATGGGACTGGTTTGGATAGAATTCCCTTGTGATGGACCCCATAGCCTGCGATACTACTTACTATCATCCTGACTTCACTTCAGCTTGGTCATTTCATTCGCATCGCATATTCCATATCATCCACAGCATATGGCATTTTATATTGCTACGTTTCTACAGTTATATGGCTTAGACGGACTTGTCAGGATTTACATATTGCATTGCATCCGCAGTATATGATATTTGGCTCATTATGATCTGCATTGCGTACCCTGATATTATATGACTCATGGACTTACCAAGTATATTTCCGCTTACACTGATATTGTATGATTCATGATCTTGTCAGTATTTTCGCTTATTCCGATGATGTATGATTTATAGGCTTTATTGTATACTTGGCACTTGCCTTACACTTTCACTACTCTCTAAGCTTTCTATAAGCTTATGCACGATAGATGCGTGCAGGTGGCGTTAGGTCGCAACAGCATTGAGCTTGGAGCGTGCGACGATTTTTAGGAGCTTTGATTATATATATATATATATATATATATATATATATATATATATATATATATATCCCTTTCAGCACTGTATTCAAATGTTTATATTAGTGGATTGTGATGATGATGTTGCCTTCATGATTTGGGTAAACTTGTGGTTATGCTTCTTATGAGATAAATGTACGTTGGAAAGTCTTCCTTGTATGATCTAAGGATCGGAACCTGGCATTTGGGAGCTGGGAGTCGAGAATGGGGTACTACGGAGGCTATCACCATCAGATTCAGCGATCGGGATTCCTGTGAATCCGATTTTCGGGTTTGGGGCATGACAGGAGTTCATAAAGAAAATTTTCTCATTTCATAAGATGAACACCCTTAGAAAGTCAATCATGAACTTCGCCCAAAGGGAAGGTGAAACATTCTTCCAATGTTAGGAGTGGTATAAAGATCTTCTCAGTTCATGCCCACAACATGATTTTGAAATGTGGCGCATCACGAACTTTTTCTATGATGGACTGACATCTCATATGCGCCAATTAGTCGAGACGATGTGTAATGGGGAGTTTATGAATAAAGGTGTGGATGATGTGTGGGACTACTTTGATAAGCTTGCTGAGAACACACGATCATGGGACATCTCCCCTAGACCAAGTACTACGTCTACGCCAACTCATTCCAAGGAAAGGGGTGGAATGTATCTCCTGAAAGAGGATGATGATATCAATGCTAAAATGGCTTATCTCACTAGAAAACTCGAGGCCATGGAATTAAAGAAGGATAAGGTTGAGGAAATTGTTTGCGGTATTTGTGGTTGCAACATTCACACTACTGAAAATTGCCCAACTATATTTGCCTTTTAAGAGGTACTGAATGAGCAATCTAATGCCGTAAGCAATTACCAAAGACCTTTCAGTGGGCCTGCCTTTAACACATACAATCCTAGTTGGAGAAATCATCTAAACTTCAGTTCGAGGAATGGACAAACCACTACACCTCAAAGTTTCCTAAATCAAATTCCAATTCAAGAGAAACCTCAAGAGGATTCGGTTCTAAAACACTTTCAAAAGCAAGAGCTTTTCAATTAGGGTATGCTACAAGCCTTTCAAGACCTTCTAAAAACAATATAAAGACTTAAGGCTGAAAATACGATTGGGAACAAGGGAAGCTTCACAGCTCAACCTCTTCCCAATCCTAAACCGCAATATGAAGTTAGCGACCCAAGCTCTTCAAATCAGATGGAGCAAGCTAAATCTATCACCACTATTAGGAGTAGGAAGATCATTGAAAAAACCATTCCAGTTAAGGCTGAAAAACCTAAGGACCTGAAAGTGGACAAAGAAGATGGATATAGCCATGCCCCACCAGAGTTAGAACTGAAAACTCAAGGGAAGCCGGTTGCTCCATTTCTCCAACATTTGGTTGCACCAAAACCTCTCTCTAACTCTCAAGACATTCTAGAGGTGTTGAAACAAGTGAAGGTCAATATTCCTCTACTTGATGCCATGAAATAAATACCTTCATATGCTAAATTCTTGAAAGACTTGTATACGACCAAAAGACGGCAAAATATTCAAAAGAAAATCTTCTTGACTGAGAAAGTGAGTGTCATCCTAAAGCAAGATGTGTCGTATAAATTTAAAGATCCTATTAGCCCAACCATATCATGTGTAATTGGGAACTATCGAATTGAGCACACACTTCTTGACTTAGGAGCGAGTGTCAATCTGATTCCCTACTCGGTATACAAACAGTTAGTTTTAGGTGAATTAAAACCCACCCTAACCATACTACAACTTGCTGATCACTCTGTTATTGTACCGAGAGGGATAATTGAGGATGTGTTGGTCCAGGTCGACAGATTTTACTACCCTGTAAATTTTATCATCCTACATACCGAACCCATCGGTAACATGAGCACTTAGATTCCCGTCATTTTGGTCGTCCATTCCTTGCCACCTCAAACGTAATTATCAATTGCAGGAATGGTGTCATGAGCATGTCTTTCAGAAATATGATATTAGAAATGAATATCTTTTTTAACACAGGTAAATGGTTAGAGGATGATGACGATTTCCACGATATTAACATGATTGGCACTTTCATGGAAGATAGGACACCTTTGACTTTATCCTTTGATCCTCTAGAGACGTGTCTGGCCTACTCCCATGATTTTGATGATGACATGATTAGGAAGACGTGTGCCATGCTTGATGCTACGCCGATACTTGAAGTTAACCGGTGGAGGCCACAATTTGAAGAGTTGCCCCAAACTGATGAAGTGTTTCTACCGTCTAACCTCAAGCCACCGAAGCTTGACCTAAAACCTCTGCCCTCTAAATTGAAATATGCCTATTTAGGTCAAGATGAGGCATACCCGGTAGTGATTTATGCCCACTTGGAGAAAGAACAAGAGAGTATACTCATATCTACTCTCATTGAGCATAAGGGAGCACTTGGATGGATGATTGCGGACCTCAAGGGAATTGACCCCTTGATTTGTACTCACCTCATTTATCTTGAGGATAATGCGAGGACTTCTTGGCAATCACAACGTAGATTAAATCCAAATATGAAAGAAGTGGTTAAGGTCGTGGTTCTTAAATTATAGGATGTGGGTATCATGTTCTCTATATCTGATAGTCAATGGGTGAGTCTAACTCAGGTGGTTCCTATGAAGTCCGAAATTACCATCGTAGCCAATGCCAATAATGAACTCGTGCCAACTAGAGTTACTACTGGTTGGAGAATGTGTATTGACTACAGGAATTTGAATACCGTCACGAGGAAGGACCACTTTCCTTTGCCCTTCATTGATCAGATTTTGGAAAGGTTAGCTGGTCATTCCTATTACTGTTTCCTTGATGGCCATTCGGGCTACAATCAGATAGAGATAGCCCCTGAAGATCAGGAAAAGACTACATTTACATGTCCCTACTGTAACGCCCCAAACCCGGAAATCGGATTCACAGGAATCCCGATTGCCGAATCTAGTGCTGACAGCCTCCGTAGTACCCCATTCTCTACTCCTAACGTCCATACGCCAGATTCTGATCCTGAGGTCATATAAGGAGGGTTTTTTTAATACATTTAACTCGTAATAAGCATAACCACAAGATTACCTAATTCACAAAGGCAACATCATCATCACATATCCACTAATATAATCATTTGAGTACAATGCTGAAAGGGAAATACATAAATTGAAAATCAAGCACCAGAAGACCGCTACATGCTCCAAGATCAACATTGCTGCAACCTAACATCACCTGCATGCATCTATCGTGCATAAACTTATAGAAAGCTTAGAGGGTGGTGTAAGTGTGTGCACAAGGTAAGTGCCGAGTATTTAATATCAAAGTAATCAGATTAAGCGGAAGTACTGACAAGAGCATGAATTATCATAGTAAACAGAATATTGACAAGATCATAAATCATAGGATAACAGAGTAAGCAAAAATACAGACAAATCCATGAGTCAATCAATGTCAGAATATGCAATGTAGAACAACTATGCAAATGAGGAATCATAGATAGCCAAATATCAGATGCAATACAACATACATTCCTAATGAGTAACACAAATAGCGTCAGCCGTACCTAGGCCATATAAATGCAGAGACACAATAACCCAAAATGCCGTATGCCGCGGATGTTTTGCAATATGCAGTGCAAATGGAATGACCATACTGGAGTGTGAAGTTAGGATGCTAGTACGTAGTATCGCAGGCTATGGGGTCCATCACAAGGGACTTCTATCCAAACCAGTCCCATACCTAAATTTGGATAGTCAGACTCAATGTGGTAAACTCCTGATCTCAGGTTAGTCACGTGCCCCAACCGAAATCCTGGCCATTGCGAAGGCACACGTAACAAATAGTTGTGCACCACTAACCCGAGTAGATAGTGAATGAATGAATGCATGAATGAGTATGCAAATCCTGCTCACTAAATCCACATATCAGTACAGTTCATCTCTGGGATCATCACCGGGGTTTAGTACACTCTAAATGGCACTGTCGCTCTCCTAGCCGTATAGTCCAAGTGAGCGTAAGAAACCTCACTATCCATCTGGTCAATAGTCTGCCAATATCTATCCAGCATGTCGATCGTGGACCCATTCACGAGCTGGTCAAACTCAGCCTAATATTACCCCCTACCCTCGGGCGGGTAAGGCCGCACCCCCTTCGAACCGACCACGACACAGTGGGAGACGTGGCCTCCTGGTATTCGGCACTCGGGGGCTCATATATCCACTCGGTCTCGACGTTGGGGCATCTCCTGGCCACGGAGGTTTAGGGATTTTCACCCAAGGACATCTATGGCGCCCGTATGCTAGAACCAAACATTTTCGGTGTCCCATTTGACCATCCACGATATGCCTGTGGAGGCTACAGCCCTGGTGTCGCTAAGGCGTACAGTAATCATAATGTAAGATGCATGAGTCATACGATGCAGTCATGCATCAATTCTATGCATACCGCGTGCTCATGTGAGATAACCTCCGCTTATCAGGGAGTCTCATAATAACATGCTTAATGACATATGCAATGATCAACCACATCTCATAACAAACATGCAGATGATGCATATGGGCATGTATCATGATGTTAAGCTGTCACATACTCATAATCAGTATTAACAACCGGCATCTACAATCGACCTTGACAATGTGGACATTTAACAAACATTGCCCCCAAGGAATGGCCCACATAGAGCCAAACATCTAATGGGCCCACGGCCGCACACAAAGGCCTGATATACAACACAGTGGGTCTTACTCAAGGGCCACATATACACAATAGGCGGGCCCTGCTCATGGGCCTCAAATACACGACATGTGGGCCCTACACATGGGGTCTTGAATACATCAAATGGGCCATGAATACATCACAATGGGCCTTTCTCATGGGCCTAACATACATCATAATGGGCTCCATCGCCTGGCCCTCAAATGCCTCACAATGGGCCTCATCACATAGGCCTCATATACATCACATTGGGCCTTAAACACGGGCTGAATGCACATCACAACGATCTCAAATACGGGCTGTATATACATCACATTGGGCCTCAAACACGGGCCGAATGCACATCACAATAGGCCTCAAATACGGGTTGCATATGCATCTCATTGGGCCTCGACAATCAAAATCGGCCTCTACAATCGGAATCGGTATTGACAATCAGAATTGAAATTAGCCTCGATAATTGGCCTTGAAAATCGGAATCGAGATCGGCCTCAACAATTGGCCTCGACGATCGATCGATATCAGAATCGACAAATTGGTCACGTCAATCGGAATTAGCAATCGGTCACGACAATTAGAATTGATCGATAATTAGATCGACAAATCGGTCACGTTAATCGGCGACGACGATCGGGATCGATCGATAATCAGAATCGGCAAATCGGTCACGTCAATCAAAATCGGCCACGACGATAGGGATCGATCGATAATCAGAATCGACAAATCAGTCACGTCAATCAGAATCGACAATTGGTCACGACAATCGAAATCGATCGATAATCAAAATCGGCAAATCGGTCACGTCAATCGGTATCGGCAATCGGTCATGACAATCGGAATCAATCGATAATCAGAAACGACAAATCGGTCATGTCAATCGGTATCGACAATCGGTCATGACAATCGGAATCAATCGATAATCAGAATCGGCAAATCGGTCACGTCAATCGGTATCAGCAATCGGTCGTGACAATCGAAATTGATCGATAATCAGAAATGGCAAATCGATCACGACAATCAAAATCGGCAATCGGTCATGGTAAACGGCCTCGATCGCTAATCGACAATCAGTCAAGTCAATCGAAATCGGCAATCAGTCACGACAAACGGCCTCGATCGCTAATCGGCAATCGGCTACGACAATCGGAATCGATCGATAATCGGAATCGATAAATCGGTCACGTCAATCGGTATTAGCAATTGGGTCGATAATCGGCGTCGGCTTCGATAATCAGCACTGATAATCAGTAGATAAACAAAGCGGGGTCCATAGATGATCAGCCGATCAACCATAGTATAAAAATCGGCACTTAGCCGTGGTTATATCAAACCCGATAGTATGGAGTCATTCGTCTATAGCAAATGGGGTCCACTTATTTGGGTTAACCCACGAAGATAATGGGTCTAACAAAGCCTAAGGGAAGGTCACAATGAGGACGTCTAACCATCATTGCCCCTTAATGTGGACATCTAACCAACATTGCTCCCGAGGAGTGGCCCCACATAAGGGATTTATACGCAACGTAGCGGCCACACATACATCGCATTGGGCCTTAATCATAAGTCTCACATACATCGCATTGGGCTTCATACAAGGGCCTCAAGTGTATCATAATAGGCTACGCCCATAGGCCTTGAATACTACACAATGGAATTATAACACAGAGTTTTGTGTGCGTGTGTGACCGGCATAACTTGGAAGTTCTTCAAGCCATGAGTTTACAGAAAATGCTTGTTGCCTGAATATCTGAAGGATGCACCTTTTAATGATTGAAGTTCCAAAAAAAAATTCCTAGATAGGTAAAAGATGGGATTGAACCAATGTGAACAAAATCCATTTGATAAAGAAACAACTGATGGAAACCCTATGAATAACAAATCGTCCCTGGTAGTGGAACCCACGGAACTAGCAGTCGACAGATGGTAGTGGGTCCCACCATAAAAAACAGATGGACGGCATGTGTAAAACACATACATCATGGCTGGGATCCACTGTCCATGGGCTGGACGGTGGATGCAGCGCCTCATCCAGGTGGTCCTACCGTCATGATGGATGGACAGTTAGATATAATACATACCTGGTGACCAGCCCACCGTCCAGAGGTCTGGACGGTGTGGATTTGAGGCACATGTATCTTGCTGGAGCCCACTGCACCGTCCAGACATTCTGGACGGTGGTGATGGAGGATACACGAGTTGAAGTGGGTCCCACCGTCTGGACAGATGTACGGTGGATAAGACCCATACATATGCGGTGGGTACACAGAACCTGGTGACGTACTCACCAGCTACACCATTTTTCTCATGCAGGTGGGTCCCACGTGGGGCCAGCAGATATATATATATATATATATAAAAGTTATTTTATTATTAGTATTATTATTATAATTGTTATTTATTTTTTAAACTACCCAGCGTCCAGGCAGATGGACGCTGGATGAAATACATTCATCAATGTGGCCCACCGTCCAAGCCATGGACGGTGAGGATCCACACGTGCAGCCATGGGAAGGCCCACCGTATTATGAACGGTGTGGATGCAAACCACACCCCATGGCCAGGGCCCACCTGGCCTGCTGACACTACAGCTGCCAGCTGCATGCTGGCTACCGTCCATCAGACGGTCTGTCTGTATGAAAACAGATGGACAGTGTGGGTGAAATCCATACAAGTGGGTCCCACGGAACCTGGTGACTCCAGTAGGGATGTACACCAGCCAATCTGATTCCCATGGTGGGTCCCATCTCCAACGTGTCCAGCCCACCATCCAGCAAGTTGGACGGTGCTGGATGGCACTCAAACTTCACGGTGGTCCCACGTATTGGGCCATCAGATATGGATCAAGCTGATATGTATTTTCCCATTCATCCGGGTCTATGTGATGATCCGGTCATGCCGACCCCGAATCGGGATCAAGTGGCCCACTAGTTGGTCGACATGGGTAAAATACACCCATCATAGGTGGGCCATTCATCATAGAGAAAGAGAGAAAGAGAGAGAGAAAGAGAGGAGAGAGACATCGGCGAGGATAGAGGGGCCCTGCCACTAAGGGCCCTCTTTGATACAAAGCCTACATCAAGGTGGGTCCCACTATAAGTAGTCCTTTACATTACAAAAAGATAAAGAAATGAAGATCTAAGATCACCCACCTTTGATCTCTTCTTCCTTCTTCTGCCAACACGATTTAGAACTCCAAGGGGATGATTTCAATGGTCGAGATGTTCTTTGGATGGTGGAGATAGGAGGTATGAAGTGGGCCACGCAAGCTCTCTCCCATGGAAGTTTGGACATGGGTTGCTTGGAGAATGAGGGAGAGAGAGATGAGAGAAAGTGGTTGTAAGAGAGAGAGGGATGGGTAGTGATGGGGTGATGGGTGTACTTTATGTAAGAGAGTGTTGACTTTAGGGATTGCTTGGGGATGGGGTGATGTGTACTTGACATAAGGTGTAATTGGTGGGATTGATGTGACATGATTTGAAATCTTTCTCGGGTTTGCAAATGCGCGGTGTTTTTCCTCGAACTGAATGTCGGCCCACATCTCCTTGCCCGGGAATCGCCTCGGCGCGTAAGATGCTGCATTGGAACCGCGGTGACGGCGCGGTCGCTAGGGTACAGGTCTCGGATCAAGCCAACTCAGATCCACGGGATATGACTCAGGGTCACACGCAACTGCCGATAACAGATCGCGGGTTGCCGGAATTCGACTGGGAGGACTGCGGAGACCTACAAAACAGTATGGTATAGGATACAGGTCTTACACCTATGACACCTTTGCTTATCGAAGGATGCCATTCGGACTATGTAATGCCCCTGCCACCTTTCAGCGACGTATGATGAGTATCTTTTTTGACATGGTGGGGCAATATCTAGAGGTCTTCATAGACGATTTCTCTGTCTTCGGTCCATCTTTTAGCAAGTGCTTAAAAAGTCTTAAATGTGTGCTGAAAAGATGTGAAGAAAAGAACTTGATACTTAATTGGGAGAAGTGTTATTTCATGGTTTATAGGGGAATTATCCTTGGACATATTATCTCGTCCCAAGGAATCGAGGTGGATAAGGCTAAAATTAATCTTATCTCTAACCTACCTCCACCTAAGAACATATAGGACGTGGGATCCTTCTTAAGACACGCCGGGTTTTACAGAAGATTCATAAAGGACTTTAGTCTCATCTCTCATCCTCTATGTAATCTACTTCAAAAGGATGCACCATACGAGTGGACTGAGCCATGTCAGGAAGCTTTCCCTAAGCTTAAAGGCACCTTGACCAGTACACCTATCATATAACCACCTGACTGGAGCATTCATTTTGAACTTACGTGCAATGCGTCTGATAATGCTCTTAGGGTGGTTGTAGGCTAAAGAAAAGATAAAAAACCCTACATTATTGATTATGTGAGTAAGACTCTAAATCTTGCCCAAGTGAACTACTCGACTACGGAAAAAGAACTCTTAGTCGTAGTGTTCGCTTTGGATAAATTTAAGTCCTACTTGATCGGATCTAAGATCATCATTTACATAGATCATGCGGCGCTCAAGTATCTTCTTGCTAAGAATGATGCTAAGCCCCACCTGATACGATGGATCCTCCTACTCCAAGAATTTGATTTAGAAATTAAAGATAAAAAGGGAGTAGAGAACGTAGTGGTTGATCACCTTTCCCACCACTACAAGAAATTTCACTTTTAGCTATGAAAAATTTTGTAGGTAAATGCTATTATTTCGTAGGCAAAGAGGATTACCTATGAAAAATTTCTTCGGTAATTTCGTTGGTAAAAGACTGTGGCTAAAGGTTTTTACCGACGAAAAATGGCATCGTTGGCAATGGTAAGACTTTTACCTACGAAATTAAAAATGTTGATAAGACTTTTACCTACGAATGTTTTTGTAGGTAAAGATTGTGTTAAGACTTTTACCTATGAATATTTTCGTAGCTAAAAACTTTGTTAAGACTTCTACTTGCGAATGTTTTCGTAGGTGAAAACTGTGTTAAGACTTTTCCCTAAGAAGTATGTTGCAAGTAAAAACTATGTTAAGACTGTTACCTACGAACATTTTCGCAGCTAAAACCTTTGTTAAGACTTTAACCAGTTGTGTTAAGACTTGTACCTACGAAAGCTTTCGTAGCTAATAACTGTGTTATATACATTTACCCACAAAATAAAAACAGTGTTAAGACTTTTACCTACGAAATGGGTCGTAGGTACAAACTATGTCAAGGCTTTTTACCTACGAAATTTGACGTAGGTAAAAAGTGTTGATGAAACTTTTACCTACGAAATGATTCGTAGGTAAAATATTGTGAATGAACCTTTTCCTTGCATAATCATTCAATCATTCAATAATGAATCAATTACAATCCTTCATTCAATCAATTACAATTACAATCAAAATAATGCTGGAAATACAAATCTTGGTGAGTCTGTGTGCACTCGCATATGGTCAAGTGCATCCTTCATCCACCATAGATAGAATATGGATGCGAGTATCAATAGTCCACTTGCACATCCGACAACTATACCAATAACTTCTCCTATGCATCTTTTGTAATTATTTGAAGGCAAACCACCACTAGAGGACTCTGCAAGAGGACATGGTAAGAATCATATTGTTTGTGAGAGCATGGAAAACAAGAAAACACTTATATGCCATGGAGCCATACTATCAAGGGTATAGGAACACATGACTGACAAAATTAATGACTGTTGAATGGTATGATCAGTGAATTAGCAGGCTCACCAAAACAACCTGATTGGGTGTACATCCAAATGGACCTTATGCAATGACTAAAGGCAGAAAAAGAAACTGTCATCCTAGATGGGACGAGCCTACCTGCCTGAATTTCCAATCTCTAACCTGCTCATGTTGATGATATTTTCTTTTTTAACACCTATTTGAACTATGAACACCCCACCAATTAGATGGATAGGTTTGTCCTACCAATATGATGTAAGCATAATCCCTGATCTGATACAAGCCTGATCAGATGGATTGTCTTGACCATCCTTTTGTATGTGAAACATGAATGGCTTAAGTAACAGACCTCAAATTCAATCGACTAGATATGTTTTCTATACATAATATAAGAGGTTTGCTAATTCCACAATATGTGTGGGCGCCATACACATCCACACTCGGGAACATGTGCTACATTGTAATATGTCTGTGATTTGAGCTTTCCATCAGGTGAGATACATTGTTTAAATCTTCTGGATTAAATCAGGTATTCCTACACCTTAGGTTGGCCACGATATATCAAAACAAATGAATGGCCAGAGGAAAAACAAGTTCAATCATCAATTTACTTTGTATGTTGTGACCCACCTGAAGAGTGAAATTGTTTGATTTTTTAGGTAGAAGGTATAAGCATTATTTCCAACGTTATGGAAAGCTATCTCACACCTATGTTTCATATTTCCATATGTGCCCTTGTGTAGAATTAGCAAACCTCCATAATATATATTGTTAGTATTAATGTTCTCTGTTTGATTTCAGGAATGCCCAACATGCCTTTCCTCTATGCTGGCTACAAGGAGATGGTAAGCATGCTTCTTTCCTTAGAAGTTGTTTCTTGGGATGGGTTTATCGTAGCTACATCAAAATGCAATAGTAACATGTTCCCATAGGGAGGGCTCAAGTAGAAGGAACATACATTAAGAATGTAAGAAATAACATGAAGTAGAGTTGGATGTGATCATACTTCTCTTTTTATGTAGTTTGTACGGTAGAATTTTTCATCCGGCATCATATGGCTCTCTATTTCATCCACGGTGTTCACGAGTGCGAGATAGCAAGCCTTCATGTAATCTGGAAGCCCTTCCGTGGCTTCAAGTTTCCACCTGAAAGTTAAGTCACCAACATTTCACATAAATGATATTTGTACCGTAATCAGTTGCATAAAAAACATACACCATTTCACAGTTTATAGTCTATCTGCTACTATTTCACCCTCTCTAATGATATGAGACAAACCATTAAGATTTCAAGGAGGAGGCTTCCAGATTATACACCGAGTAATGCACTATATTGCTTTTTTGAACATATATAAGGAAAGGAGAGAAACATGAACCTGACACCAGGATGCTTCATTAGCGGCCATCAAAAGCAATACAGACTGACCCACCCATATGGGACTCGAACTTTGCCATTTGCATGCAGGGTGTCGTTCCTTGCTCCAATTTCCTCACCTTCATTAGCTTCAACCATTGTCACATCCACGAGTGACTACAAGGATCAAGATGTAAACGATCATGAGTGAATGGCAAAGTTTCAACCATTAGCAGTCATATTTCACATCCAAAAGGATGTGCAACGAAAACAAAACCAAGATATCATGTACAACAATCGACACCTGGACTGGCAAAGCTGCTGGAAAAAATAAGCTGCCTGATACGAACTTCCCATGAACGATCAGGAATTGCGAAGTTCTCTGTGATGAAAATATGTTCCACTTCCAAATGAATCTCTAGATATAAAATCAGTAGAATATGTTGATACTCATGAGACCAATAAGACATGCATTTTCTTAAAAATCAGTGTTATCTATTCTAAGTTTCTATGTCTACTAATATAATTCTACCCATTAACTCGATGCCTAATCGATAGTTGTAGCAAACTGCTCCTCTCACATGAAAGACCACAAACGTTGAAGACTTGATTGAGGGCATGAGTCAATAGAAGGCAGAAAAGCCAACCAAGGACTCAGAGTCACCTGACCAGCCATGGGCTTGGTTACTGATGGTGGTGGTGGTGGTGGTGGTGGTGGGTCTAATGGGTCTAGTAAAAGATGGTGGACAATTTTCTAGGTTGGAGGATTCTAAACCAAGACTGAAAAATGATGATGACAGTGTTGGTTCCATGGATCTGATGGGTCTCCCAATGGAAGGTGGGTGCCCAAAAATCTTCTAGAATGGAGATCCAAACTCAATCAAGAATATATATATATATCTTGATCTGCCTAGTTAAGCCACCAAGTCTCAAGCTATCCTGGTTTGAAACCTGTGCTAAAGGCACTAAGAAAAACAGAGTAGGAAACCTCTTATTTTACAATCACCAACAGTGGCAGATGCATGCAAAAGATTAGAAAACAGGAAGCAAGAAACCTAGGTACTTGCAGGTGGAAACAGGTTTTTGATTAACTAGATAGTGCTTGAATAGAAATGTGGAAATACTAATACCAACCTGATCTTCATCATCTTCTTCCTATTTCGATGACTTCCCTACCACCTACTTTCTAGTCAAGTTCGATAGCCATGTACGCTTGTTTCCTTGTTCTTGCATCTTAACATCATCGCCATCTTTCTCTTTTATCTACACCACCCAACATTTGGATGGATCATACATGTATTCACTGAAGAAGATATGCTCAAAGATTGCAGGGCCATCCAGACTCCAGAGATGGAAGATCATGCTTCTTTCTAATTTCACCAGTCCCTTCTATCATCTCCACTGGCACACTGAGTGTTTCTTCACTGTAATACACCTGCCATTTGGACAATTGGATATTTTAGAAACATGAGGCCAAGAATTATTCTGAAAAATCAAGTTCATCATTTAGATGAACCATATGGATACCACTGACCATTTCCTGGCTTGTCTCCAACAGGGGTTTCTGAAGAATACACAAATAATGGCAATACATATAACTGAGGAAACTTTACATAGTTACAGACAAATGCAAGCTCGTGTGCTAGACATTTGAGACAGGTAAAAGGTGGGCCCACCATGAAGATCATTAGGCAGGCCACATGAGTGAGTTGATTCAAACCATTGACATGTACGAGTTAAACCCTCTATCTATCAAACAGAGTAGGCCCATCTGATGAATGCAGCGGCCTATTCTCGCTCAAGTAATGTTCATGGGGGGGCCAACTTCTGCAGGGCTCAGATGTCCAAAACAGGTGACACATTGACATGTGGATTGAGTTGCATCTTAAGCTAACCTGCTGGTTGTAGGCTTTACTTGCTGGTTGTAGGGAATGATTGACATGTTCAATTTCCCTTTCAATAACTCTCAATGAAAAACAAGGGGAATGAAAGTAAAAACATAATATAAGAGGGAAGTAAACTGACATCAGCAACAGGGGAAAAAGCCTTTTGCACATATTGGAGGTAAATTCCCTCTAATTTTACCATCTAAAAGCTCATTTTGGAGGTAAATTCTTTTTCCTTCATTTAAATTTATGAAAAAGAAAGAGTTTCTAGAATTGAAATTTCAGGGGCATGAATGAATGAGGGTGGACCCCACTTTGAATGGCCCATGGTTCTGGAGCATCAGTGCAAGGTATTTTCTTTTCATATCAATGCTTATTTTATTTCCCATACATCACTACGTGATCACATTTTCAAAGGTCCAATTACATCACGTGTTGCACCCTTGTGCATTTGCACAATCCGTAGTCATTATTGGCAAATGAATTCAATTCCTCTTCATGATCTTGAGGCATGGACAATATTGTAATTATATATATATATATCAATGAAAAACAACACTTGAGGGAGAGTATTGATGTTTCTTGTAGATTCACAAACGTGCATGATCCACCGAGGTGCTAGCTGAGAGACTATGAGCATTGGTGGTTCAATTCCTTTCTATTTTAGGCTATAATGAATTCATTTGTTCTAAAAAAATGGAGGCATACATTTAAAAACACAAAATATAGGGGTAGAGTAAGAGTGATATTGCATAATTGTAACATTACAATCGTTATCGTATAAGGGCACTGAATAATATTATAAGGGAAGCAAACAATACCAGGTTTCCTATTCTCTTAGATTTATCATATCTGCCTATGACTAGAGTAACAAACCTTTAGACAAGCAAGTGGTTTTGTTGTAATTAAAGAGCTGAAAAAAAATAAAAAAATCAAAATGATTAGACAACTCTGCCCCATAGATGGAATACAAAAGTAGTTTTATGGGTCATAGAACACAAGAAGGGTAATAAAAATCACAGTGATAAGAGAATATCTTCATAAGAAAATTTACCCCACAAAATAAAAATAATTGAAAAGTCCTAGGCAATGATAACTCCAAAAACATAATGTGATTCCTGAAGATTGCTTGCTAAATCTGGGAACAGAGTTACAGAAGTACCCTGAAAGGAATCACATGAAATGCATTACTAACAGCTATAAGAAATGTAGTTTTGACGGCGTACTAGGCAAAAAATAAAATGCATTGGAGTGCACAGGGAAACTTCACAGATAAAAAACAAGCAGGTCAAATATTTCATTAAGGATGTTACGAGTGTTTGAAGAAACAACTAACACTCGTCATGCTCACATTCCATGGAAGACGCATCATGTGTGAATGGAAGGGAATAAGAAAAAAACACTTTTGTGTTGTTTGTGTGCATGAGCTGATCGAGAGAAGTTGGTTCGGGGTGAACCAAACCCCATGAGTTAGTTGACAGAAGAGAGAGAGCATGCCGAGAGTCCAGTGTTGTATCTGAGTTGGACTGTTGCTCTAACTGTTCTTTTTGCAGGCAACTGATACAATGAACCAGAGTTCAATCCCCCTTTGTGAGATATGGCCTGTCCATGTGGTGGCCCACAATAACAATAGATCCGATCGCTGTGAGGAGGGAGCCGAATATAAAATTAATAGGCAGTGACCTGCATATTAATATTCCTCTAAAAACATACACATGAACATAAACATTCCAAGTTTTCAACAAACAACCAACTTTCCATGTAGAGAATTATGCATTTTGATCAGACATGCCTACGACGATTCATATATAAGAGGTTGTATGGATTTCTCAAATCTTAGGAGTCATGAATATGTGTCTGGAATTTCCAAAAGAAAGGGATTCTGTCTGCATGTTTTGGTACTGAAAAAGTTCTTAGAAATCCAGTTCTTTTGTTTGGATACTGGGAAAGAGTTATTAGGAGAGTAGAGGCTTTTTTATCCTTTTCAACAATATAACGGTTGGAAGAGAATGTAGTTCCGAAAATCTTCCAACCCATCTTAAATATGAGAATCATAAAATGGGCAAATTTTCGGAACGGGAATCCCCAAATCCCCAAACCCCTAAATCCCCAAATCCCTAAATCCCTAAATCGGTATTGAAATTGAGAAAGAGAGAGAGAGAGAGAGACCTCACGGTCCCCAAATCCCTACCCCTCACGGCGTGGGTAGGGCGTTCGGCGGAGGGGTAGGGCGTTCGGCAAGGGTCCGCCCGGGAGAGTTCCGAGAGAGAGGAAGAGAGACACAGAGAGACAGAGGAGGGAGAGGATGCGTGAGAGAGAGAGGGCCGAGAGAGACAGGGAGAGATAGAGGATGCGCGAGAGAGACAGGACCGAGAGATACACAGAGAGGGAGAGATAGAGGATGCGAGGAGTCGCTGACGGAGACGGCATAAGATTCTGTGTGGGTCCTACTTAGTTGTTTGTGGGAAAATACCTCATTTTTTGTCTCATGCCGTAAGATGATCTTTAAAAATAAATGGACGGCATAGATTAAACACATACATCATGGTGGGGCCCACATAGCACCAACCACTAGCCATTGGCTAGTGTCAGGGGAAGTAGCCAATCTGTTCCCCTTATTTGTCGTGCGGTCCATTTAATCTTTGGATATGATTCATTTTTTGGATAATTCTCTAAAATGATCTCAAAAAATGGATGAACGGTGTGGGTTAATCCCAAATTTTCGGTAAATCCAAAACTCAAGTGGACCATGCCACACGAAACAATGTGAAATAATGATTTCCACCGTTGATACCTTCCTTGGGCCCACAATAATGTTTATTTGTCATCCAACCTGTTTATAATATCAAAAAGATATGAATGAAGAGAAAACACAAACATCGGCTTGATCCAAAACTTCTATGGCCTCCAAGAATTTTTCAATGGTAGAGGTTCAATCACGCTATTTCTTGTGGTGTGGTCCACTTGAGCTTTGGACATGCTTCCTTTTTGTTCTTCAGACACCAAATCATCTGTTAACATGGATGAACGGAGTGGATAAAATAAATAATTAATGGTAGACCCCACAGAGTTTACTCAGGGTAATTAGTAAATCACCTAAATGGAGTGGAGAGGGGTTTCCTTTCATAATCATATATTGGGTTTGCCTAAATATGATTCAGATATCCAACCCACTTATTATGTGTGTCCTACTTGGATGAGGGGTCAGACCAAGTTTCAGCCGCATCCAAAACTCACATGGGCCCCACCATGTTCTTTTATATTTTTTAGGATGTCTTCACATGGTTTTAGATGGCATAGCCCACCTGAGTTTCGTATACGGATGATTTTTTACATATCTCATAACCTGAAGGGGACACATTAAATTCACGGTGTTGATGTTTGACACATTATGATGGGGCCCACAAAACTTACTAACATCCTACTTAGGTTTTCACGAGGTCAATAAAGTTGGGTCACAATTTTGACCAAAATATTTGCCCCATTTTATGTCTGGTCCATTCACTCTACTTTTTTTTTTTTTTTATCAATACTCAATTTCACTAGTTAGTCGTCCCGATCGGGTTACATATGAAAAAGATATTGGGCATACAAGATTGATCAACAATTTTAGTGAAATTTGATTTAAACATCTGAAATTATTTACTCTTCAATCTGGACTGATTAGATTGTCTAAAAACGTTAAAGGTACAACTAGTGGATGTGCCTAATAATTTAGTAATTTTTTTTTCAAACATAAATTTCTATTTCTATTTAAAAATAACATTCTTTTTCAAAATGTATATTTTTGAAAACATTTTAACAAAATAACATTTTTATTATAAATTATTTCTAAAAAAAAAAATTATATACAAATTCTAAATTTTTATTTTCAAAATTTTAAAATATTTTCTCATATTTTAAATTTTTTCTCAATAATTTCAAAATGCTGATTTTTATTCTTCAAAAGCATCATTTTATTTTCAAAATTTCTCTCAAACATTGTTAAAAATTTTAAACTTCTCAATATTCTTTTTCATGTAATATTACAAATCATTTAAATATAACTTTTTAATTATAAAAAATAAAAAAATTTCCACTCATATGATATAAAAACTAAATACATATATATACACACTCACAGAAAAACAGAAGATTCCCAATGGCTTTTGTGCATCGGAAAAACAATTAGCGACGGTTATCAGCCGTCGGGAAAAATTTTAATATTTTTGGTTACCTACAAAACTACTCGTCGGTAAAGAAACACGAACCTTTTCCCGACGGTTCTAGTTCGTCGGCAAAACTGTCATGCTTTCGGTCATGGCCGGTATCTTTGGTCCTTGGTGGGAACCTTTTATCAACGGTTTTAGTTCGTCGGTAAAAACATTTACCAACGAAACTATATTTCAATGGTAATCACATTGTATCGGATTTTAGCCGATGGTTGATGTACGTCAGGAAAAACACTTTCACCAACAAAGATAATTTTCTTCGGTAATTACATCGTACCAGCTTTTTGCCGACACTTCATGTCCTTCAGGAAAAACATTAACCGATTAAAGTACTTTTCGTCGATATTAACCTTGTACGGGATTTATGCCGACGGTTTATGTCCGTCAGCAAAAACACTTACCAACGAAACTAGATTTCGTCGGTAATTACATCCTACGAGCTTTTTTTCGGCGCTTCATGTCCATCGAAAAAACACTTTTTCAGATGAAAGTAGTTTCCTTTGGTATTAACATTGTACGGGATTTATGCCAACGGTTTATGTCCATCGGGGAAAACACTTTTACCAACAAAGATTTAGTCGGTAATTACATCGTACTAGCTTTTTGCCAACGCTTCATGTCCATCGGGAAAAACACTTTTACCTAAGAAAATTAAATTTCGTCGGTAAAAGTAACTTTTTCGATTTTTTTTTTTTAATTGAAAACAACCATTACCATAAAAAATGTTCATCGGTAAAAAGGAGTTTTACCTACGAAATTACAATTTTCGTCGGTAAAAGTAAACTTTTACCTACGAAATTAAAATTTCATTGGTAAAAGTAAACTTTTACTAACGAAATTAATTTTCGTTGGTAAAAGTCCTTTTTTACCTACGAAAAAAATTTCGTTGGTAAAAGTTTCGTCGTAAAAATCCTATTTCTTGTAGTGCACCTTGACCCCTCTGATTCCCTTGAGACGACTCATATTAATGACATGTTTCCTAACGAACAATTGTTCAAAGTCTCTCAGTCACCTTAGTTCGCTGATATAGTTAATTATCTTGCCATAGGTTTCATACCGACACATTGGACTGTACAAGATAAGAAGAAATTTTTCACCGAGGTGCACAACTTTTTCTGGGTCGATCCATATTTGTTTAAATATTGCTTAGAACAAATCTTAAAGAGATGTGTGTCAGACGATGAGCATCAGAGTGTCATCTCCTTCTATCACTCACAGGCTTGTGGTGGTCACTTTTCTGCTAAAAAGACCACAGCCAAGATTCTGCAGTGTGGCTTTTACTGTCCTACTATGTTCAGGGACACTCATGAGTTTTGCAAGGCATGTGAGCATTGTTAGAAATTAGGGGCATTGTCCCATCGAAATAAGATGCCCTTGAACTCTATTCTTATTATAGAGGCATTTGATTACTGGGCATCGATTTCACAGGACCATTCCCCCCAATCCTTTGGAAATCTATACATTTTGCTCACCGTAAACTATGTCACTAAATGGGTTGAAGCGATTCTGTGTCGGAACAATGACCATCGCACGGTCATTAAATTACTAAAAGAGAACATCCTTTCCCGATTCAGAACGCCTCAAGTCATCATTAGTGATGAGGGCTCACACTCTTGTAATAGACCATTTGAGAGTTTAATGAAGAAATATGGTATCTCCTCTTACTCGGGTGGTAGACTCTCAGGAGTTTCAACACCCGGTCAAGGGTTCGAGTATCCACAGGTGGTGAAATTCCAGTAGTGTGAGTGTGTGGGCTGTGTGTGCGTGTGTAAAAAAATGGTCTCTCATAAGGTGAGCACTCCATACCACCCACGAACAAGTGGGCAGGTTGAGATTTTCAATAGGGAAATCAAACATATTTTGGAAAAAATGGTTAACTCGTCAATCTGATCGACCGATGCTTTATGGGCTTACCGTACTGCATTTAAGACCCTTATTGGAATGTCTCCCTTTAGACTCATCTATGAGAAGGCTTGCCACTTGCCTGTGGAGTTGGAACATAGAGCTTACTGGGCGATCAAAAATATAAATTTCAAACTGGATGATGCTGGCTCGCTACGCAAACTTCAATTAAATGAACTTGAAGAAATCCGGAATGATGCGTACGAGAACTCAAGAATTTACAAGGATAGGATGAAAGCATTTCATGACCAACATATTCTACGAAAATCATTCACGCCAGGTCAGAAAGTCCTTTTGTACAATTCTCGATTATATCTTTTTTTAGGTAAGCTTCGGTCTCGCTGGACTGGTCCTTTTACCGTTATCAATGTTTATCCTTATGGGACCGTCGAGATTTGGAATCCTGACAATGGCAATGAGTTTAAAGTGAATGGACATCGATTAAAGCCATTTGTCGAGAAGTTTGATTCAGAGGATATGTCCATATCTCTGAATGATCCTATTTACCAGGATTGATCTCCTAGTCTGATGGAGGTATAAGTAGATTTAATGCTTTCATAAGATTAGGGTAGTTTACTTTTGTCGTTCTAGGTTAGTTGGTTTTATGCCATTAGGTTAGTTTGCTTTCCAGTTGTTTAAAGATAGTTTGCTTAAACTCTTGTGCCTAGCCACCTTCACGCTGAGATCTCTTTGGAAGAAGCCTCTTAACTCCGTCATCAAGTATTATCTTTCCATCACTTCTCCTTTACTTTCATTATCTTAGGTGCATTACATGCTTATATCTTTTATATTGAGGACAATGTAGATTTTAGATTGGGGATGGGAGATTTGGTTACCTAATCAGTGTTTTCTTAGTCTTAAACAAAAATAGTGGAAATTTTTTTAAAAAAATTCTAGAAATTTTTATGAATTCAAAGCGATTTTGATGGCCATCTTTGATTTAGACGTATAAGATACTTAATGTTGGTAGTTTATGCCTCTTGGATTCAGCTATGTTTGGATTTTACGTTTAAGTCGAATTGTTAATCCATGATTAGAAATTTTAAACATTGATTGAGTCATGATTTCACATATCACACCTAGCTTACATTGGGATTAAGTCTGACATCAATTCCAGTTGGTTTACCATTCTTGTCTCATCTAGTAAATCATATTGGTCCGATCTCATTTCCATAAAAATAACCCTCGACTACATTAGACATGGCTAAGAATAGTTTTTTATCAGTTAAAACCAATTCTACTTTATCTTGAGTCCAAAAGGTCACGAACTGATGTAACGATGATGGAATGTACGAGAATGAATGAATCCAATATTGCCTAAGCAAAGCATTTTAATTTGATAAAGTTTCGATTGTAAAGAAAGCAGCCAACATCTTCTTGGTTCTCACCATTAATTTTACCGGTAAAACACCATGTGTCTGTGTTACTCCTCCAGCAAAATAACTCATTGTAACCTCAATCGGGATAAGATTATCTCGAGTCTTTTCCAATTTAGCCATCATTCAGGCTGGGAGAATGTTAACAGTAGCTTCGTTATCGACCAGAACCCGAGTGGTTAGACATCATTCCAGGTGAACGGAGATATACAATGGGTTCAAATGTTGAGTCATTGTGAGAGTCATCTTTCAGTAATTATTTTTTAGAAGGGGACCCTAATTTAACTGTCATGAGCGACACATTTTTGGCTTCCTCCTTGAAATTAAATGATCAGTGCTATATGATTATCAAAGGTCCTAACTCTTCCACATTTCCTTTCATCATACTTGGTTGAGATTATTTAGCTTGAAAACATAATAGTAATGTCATCACCATACTATAATCCAATGTAATTGGTGGAAACGAGCCAAATTAAATGATTGAATTCAGACATTGCCTCTAAGGTGTTTCCAAATTCGGTTTCTTATCCACTTCATGTGGAACCTCATTCTTAATTCCTTCATTCAGCTTAAAATGAGTGTGATTCTAATGTTTTTTCTTTAGCAAACAATTCTTCAATCAAAATATCATCTGAGAACTCTTCCTCGCTTAAATATTCATTTGATCCTTTCATATACATTCCTACCTTTTCATAATTTCAATTTTTGACCAAGTCATGCCTGTTCACAACCCCAAGTGTAGGGTTGTGATGTAGTAATAATCTCGATAAAACCGAGATCGAATCCACAGGGACTGGACTTGTACGTTTCTGACATTAACTAGAACTAGAACTAGAAGAAGATGTGAATCTAATTTTGAAGTAATTAAGAGAGTAATTGTGATTAAAGTAATTAAAACTTGTAAATTTAAAGGTGGGAACTAGGGTGTCAAGGATCCACTTGTAGCTCTTGGGATGCTAGCTTACTTTGATTCAAAAAGCACACTTGGAATTGGAGTCCTATCCTATCTAATTGGAAGATAAAGCAATCAAATCAAATCTGAACTTTCATTAACCTAATTCTTAATGGAGGAGAATTGTGAAGGTTGGAAGGGATTCCATCACAAACCATGCCCAGGAGACGATGCAAACAACGGGATTTACCAATCCCACAATCTCAAAATAGGAAGAAGAAGATACTCAAAGCTATTGCAGATCTATTGTAATTTGAGTCATAACAAACCATTAAAAACTAAAAGTATTCCTTAAAAATCAAATTAGAATCCATGAAGTTTAACATAAACATGAATTAAAGTAAAGAAAACATCCTAATCACACTACAAGCTTCACCTCATAGCCCTAGCTAAGAGGTTTAGCCAACCGTAGACATGATTCAACCAAAGTCTTTTAGATAAAACATGAAAACAACTAAGGAAGAAGAAGAAAAACTCTTGGCGATGACTTCCCTATCCTTTTGGTCCACTCCTCAAACCCTAGAACATGCCTAGGAACATTCTAAGGACTCTTATTTATAGTTGTGCATTGCCTCCTTGCGAACCAACTTAGAAAAATCTGGAAACCGACTCAAATTTATGAAATTCGCGCAAAATCTGCGTAACCCTCGACTGGTCAAGGGTTACCTTCGACTAGTCAAGCACCACGTTCTACTAGTCGAGGACCACCTTCGACTAGTCAAAGATCGCGCCAATTTAGAATCTGATGTTGATGGAGTTCAAGTCGAAATTTCCTTGACTAGTCGAGCAAGAGCTTAGACGAGTTGAAGAAGAGCTTATACGAGTCGAGACAGACCTTAAACTAGTTAAAGATCATGCAAATTCACTTCAAATCTTCGATTCTCTTCATTCCTCACTTGGTTTACTTGGATGTTTGACATGTGAATTATTCATTCTTGGTTTTCTAAGAACGAACCTTTGGCTTGGTGATTTTTTAGCATTAAATCCATGCTTTTAACATTTTTTTCAATCCAAGCTCTCAGATTCACCTTACAACACAAACATGTATAAAATATAACATTAAGCAGTATCATGTTCATAAAACCAAGATATAAATAGGGGATAATATGCAATATTTGATCCTCAGCACAATTCCCAACTAGTATTTTGCTAGTCCTGAGCAAAGTATGCGAAAAATATTTCGAGAACTATTATAAATTTTCCATAAGTTCAATAGGTTTTAAAAATAATCCAGATAATAGAGTTCCAAAATACATCAATGTTGAGCATTATTCTCTCCTAAACTCTAGCATTCAGTAAATTTCATAATCAAGTTCAAAGCGTTAATCCTCCAATTAGAACCATTCCAAACATTGAGTTCCATGGGTGCATAATGAAGTCGAGACCTATCACAATCAAAGGTTCAATTCTTCTTTTTCATGATAACATTAATAATCAAAAGAGCATTTAGGACAACCAAAACCTAAAATGAAACTTGTCTTACAGTTCATCTTTTAATTCTTCTTTTTTTTTTTCTCTAGCTTATGATTTTTCCATTGATGGTTTTCACGCTATGTTCAATCTTTTTAAAGATCTTTAATAGGTGGCCTTTTCGATGACAACTGTTTTTTAGCTGAGCATTATATTTTCTTTCTTTCTTTTCAACTCTTCTCATCAAACGTGATGGACAAATTCCCCAGGTTGGTTTCTTTCATGCTTAATAATCACCAAGTTAACAATTCAATGTTGACTGAAGCTTTAATGTGACGACTAGATGTGACATGTGAAATCATGACTCGATCAATGTTTAAAACTTCTACTCATGGATTAATAATTCGAACTTAACTTTAAAATCTCCAACTAACCAAATCCAAGAGACATAAATCATCAACATTAAGCATCATATAATTTTAATTTTCAAAACTATTGTACCTTTCTGCAATTTTTGCTCAAGGACTAAGAAAACAACTAATTAGTTTACCTAATCTCCTCATCCCCAACCTGAAATCTACATTGTTCTCAATGTAAAAGAAATAAGCATATAATGTAAAAGTGGCAATGAAAAGAAAAGGGAAGTGATGGAAAGATAATACCTGAAGAAGAAATTTTGATGCCCCATGTAAGACCCGTATCCTAGTCCGTATTGTTCCATCGACTGCCGCGATCCTTCCCGTCAAATTCCGGTATCATGCGACCTATAATCGACGTTTGCACGCGATCCTAGGTCATATCCTGTAGATTTGAGTCAGCTTAACCCGAGACCCGTACCATTACGATCGCACCGTTGCCGCGGTTCCAACGTCGCGTCTCGTGCGCCAACCCGACGCTTAGATCATAAGATGTGGACTGTGCATTTTAATGGCCGTGGACCGCATATTGCGGGACCCACTCATCCCATGTGGCACCAATCTCTAGGTAATCATGAGGGTGATGGATGACATCACCCTAGCTATAGCCACCCTACCCTAGCCTTAGCCACCCTACCCTAGCTATAGCCACCCTACTCTAGCCTTAGCCACCCTACCTTAGCTATAGCCACCCTACCCTAGCTATAGCCACCCTACCCCCTAGCTTTCTTATAAGCATTTATTGCTAGCCACCCTCTCTTACAAGTAATCATGGCCTACCTAAGCTACCCTCTCTCTCTCTTTACAACCTTCTCTCTCTCTCTCTCCCATTTCTCATCACTTTTCCCAAGCAAGGAAAATCCCATGTCCAAGCCTTCCCACGGAGACAAAAATGTGATTTGGTGGCCCACTTCTCATCCCAAAGATCCTTCATCCAAGCCATCCACTTCTCATCTCCCTCCATCAAAGTGAAGCACAAAGAGATCGGCTTTCCAACGGACCAAGGAGATCGACGGTGGGTGCTTGTTAGGATAGATTTTTCATGTTTTTGATGATGGGCCAAGTGAGGCCTACCGATTGATGGTATGGATTTTACTTTGGACCCTAGGTGTGGCTAATGGCCCACCTTGATGCTCATGATCATTCCATGATGGGGCCATTTTCCATGGACCCCATCATGATGTTTATTTTCCTTACATATAAAGAGGTCATCTAGACCTTACATTTGGTGGAGAAAGGATCTCCACCGTTGATTTTTGTTTTAGTGGGCCCACATGTATTGGGACCCACTTGATGTATGATTGAATGTAAGGAGGGCCCATAGTGTCGGGGTCCCTCCATCACACGTATTCTTTTTTCTCTCTCCCTCTCTTTTTATTTATTTTATTTTTGTGTGTGATGATGTGGCCTTATGACCCACCCAGATGGACCCCACGATGAGGCATGCATTTTATCCAAGTGATCCATAAGTGGAAGCTCACTTTATATGTGTAGCCATGTGGTGGCCCACCTAAGCAAGGCCCACCTTAACATTATTTGTATGCCCAGACAAAAAAAGAAAAGAAAAGAAAAAGAGAGTCCAGCATCTCTAGACGTGAACTGGGAAGGCACAAATATTAGCTTTTTTCAAAGCTTATTGGTGGGCCACTTGTGTGGACTCCACATTGATGTATGAGATCAATCCATGCCATCCATCCTATTTACCAACTCATTTTAGGCATTGAGCCCAAGAATGAAATCTATCCGATCTTTGGGTGGGCCATAGCATGTAAAATAGTGGTGTCTACCGTTGAAAGTCACCCTATCATTTTTTATGCACTGAAAAACATCGGATATTGGACTCGTTGGAATGGTCTTGAGCCATAGAGAGCAATGGATGGGCTGGATTCAGTTGATGCGGGTCCCATACATGAAAAACCACAGAAAAACTCGTTTTCAAAAAAAATAAAAATATATTACATGCAGCAGACGCTGCTGCTGTCAGAGACGCAGGCAGCGCCTGCTGCTGGCGGGCGGGCGGGCGGACGAGAGCAGACCCACAGCCCTAGCCGTGGGCCCCACCATGGTGTATATTTGTCATCCAATCCTTTCATTAGGTGGGCCCCTGCTTGAAGTGGGCTCCCTCCAAAATTCGGCCCAATCTGAAACTCAGGTGGCCCACATCACGGGAAACAGTGGAATTGAACGTCTGCCCTTGAAACTCATTTTCTGGGCCACAGAAGTGTTGGATCAAGATGAAATTTGTTTTCCTCTTCATTCCAGGTCCGTATGACCTTCTCAACAGATTGGATGGTTAGTAAACATAATGGTGGGCCCCACGTGGGACCCATAGTGATGTATGGGTTCATTCACACCGTCCGTCCAGGGGACGGTGTGTGCGTGTGCGTGTGTGTGTGCACGTGTGCACGTGTGTGTGCGTGTGTGTGTGTATATATATAATATTATATACAGTATTGTGTATATATATATATATATATATATTATAAACTATATATTATATTATATATGGTATAAAAGATGGTGGGCCTTCATGTGGACCCCCACCATGATGCTTGTGTTACATCCAAATTGTCTAACCATTTTGAAAGCTCAATCTATAGTCCAAGTGGACCCCACCTTGGTATATATATAAGGCCATAGGATTAGGCCCATCTTTATGTATTATGGCCCGTTGTTGGGGCCCACTTGTATAGACATGGGGCCCATTTGGGGTGGCCCACCTAATGTACATAAGGCCCATGTGATTAGGCCCATTCGATGTATTTGTGGCCGTTGTTGAGGCCCACCTTGATATGAATATAAGGCCCTTGTTATAAAGCCCATTGTTCTATATTCAAGGCCCATGGGTTATGGCCCATTGCAATGTGTACAAGGCCCATTGATGCGGCCCACTTGATTTATATAAGGCCCTTATGAGGTGGCCCATTTGATGTATCTAAGGCCTATGGGTCGAGGCCCAATAAGACGTATATAGGCCCATTGCAATGTGTGATTCCCTATGGTTTGGGTAATGATATTTTATAGTGGGCCATGCCTTGGGAGCAATGTTGGTTTGATGTCCACGTTGTAAGAATAATGTTAGTTAAATGTCCACATTATAACTCTCCCTAGGGCCCATTAGTAGGCCCATACTTGTTGATGGTTCATCACTTTATAACATGCTTAGTATAGCTCCATGATACATGCCCATATGCATCATATGTAAGCTGTTGGGCTGAGGCATTTACGGGACTCTTTATGAGACGGAGTGCCCCCACATGAGTGCGTGGTACGCACAAGATTACTGCATGATTTGACGATGTGACTCATGCATCCCGCATATGTGTGACTTGATCACTGCACGCCCTAGCGACATCAGGGTCGTGGCCTCCACAGGCTCATCGTGGATGGTCGTATTGGATATCGAAAATATTGGTTCTAGCACTATGGGCACTTAAGATGTCCTTGGGTGAAAATCTCAGAACCTTTTTGGTACCAGGAGATGCTCCAACGTCTAGACCGAGTGGATACATGAGCGCCGGAGTGTCGAATACCAGTAGGCCGCATCTCCCACTGTGTCGTTGTCGGTTGGAAGGGGGTGTGGCCTTATCCGCCCGAGTGAGGGGGCTATAAGCTAGGCTGAGTTTGACCAGCTCGCAAATGAGTCCGCTATCGACGAGCCGGGTAGGTATTGGCAGATACTGGTCAGGTGGATAGTGTGGTCTCTTCCACTTGCTTGATTGTGCAGCTAAGGAGGAGGCAGTCAGTGTGAGGTGTATTAGACCCCGGTGATATCCAGAGAGGAACTATACTGATATGTGTACTTGACGAGTACTGGCACGCTTGCTTTGCATTTCGCATATGACATTTGGCTACATAGGCCTCGCATCACATGGCCTTGGTATGGCCGATAGTATTCATGTCTTGCATCATATAGCTTTGGTACAGCTAATAGCATTCATGGACTTACCGCATACTTCCACATTACTCTGATATTGTACACTTGGCACTTGTCTTGCACACACACTTACACCACCCTCTAAGCTTTTGTAAGCTTATGCACGACCATTGCGTGCAGGTGTCGTTGGACAGCAGCAGCGTTGAGGCAGGAGCGCGCATCTGATCATTTTGGAGTTTTTTTTATCACCTTGTATTTTCCTTTCCCCATTGTACTTAAAATTTTTTGATATAGTGGATATGTGGTGATGTTGTTTTCTGACTTGGTTATGCTCCATTACAAAAAAAAATTTCATACTGAAAATCCTCCTTGTAGGATCCCAAGATTGGAATCTGGCATGTAAGTGTCAGAATCTGAGAATGGGGTACTACGGAGGCTGTCGGTGCCGGATTCGGCGATCGAAAATTTTGTGAGCCCGTTTTTCGAGTTTGGGGCGTGACAGAAGTTAGTATCAGAGCATAACTTGGGAATACCTAAGGATCACATCACATATCTGCTATGAACTTAGAGTGGATAGGTTCCGAGTCCGAATAACTTAGCAATTTTCTGACTTAGGCCCTTAACGTTTATGCCTTCGAGAATTCTCAAGGTTGATAGGCCCTTGTTCCTTCCTGTAGGACATAATGGCTAGAAGATCGACCCGAACGAATCCCGCTCCACCACCTGCGACTCTCGCTCCACCACCTGCGGCTCCCACTTTACCACCTGTGACTCCTGCTCTACCACCAGATATTCCTGATTTTCAGCTCGAGGATGTTACTCCTTTACCTGAGACCAATGCGGATCCGACTGTACCCGTGAGTGCCACCCAGGTGCAGCAGATGCTTCAGGCGATGACCGCTATTCTTCAGGAGCAGAGTAGGCGTCCCACTGTTACACCAGCCGAGGCCGAGCAGGAGCGTGCGAGCGCCCTTCTCAAGGACTTCCGACAGCACGATCCTCCGCGTTTCTGGGGTGAGCCTGACCCTACTGCAGCAGAGATATGGTGCTCCGAGGTGGAGAAGATATTTGACACCATGAGATGTACGACCCAGCAGCGAGTCCCATTAGCTATATTCCTTCTCCAGGGTGAGGCTCAACATTGGTGGGCATTTGTAGCCCGATCGGTAGCGGCCGATTTTGTGTGGACCTAGGAGGACTTTGTGGAACGGTTTGACCGGAAGTTCTTTCCCGAGCATGTGCAACAGCAGCGCGCATTAGAGTTTGAGACTCTGGTCCAGGGAGACATGAGTGTGTCCCAGTATGAGGCACGTTTCGTTGCACTATCGAGATTCGCGACGTACCTTGTTGATGATGAGGGGCGGAAGGCCCGCCGTTTTGAGAACGGTTTGCGTCCTGCCCTAAGAAGTCATGTGATAGGACACCTGCTTCTGACATTTGAGTAGATCATGGAGAGGGCACAGATTTCTGATTCAGATTGGGCTAGTTTGCAGAGAGCCCGTGACTAGAGAGGAGATCAGAAAAGGAAGGCGCCCTCTGGTAGTTCCCAGCAGCAGCAGCATCGTTCACAGTAGCGACGCATGACCCGCCCAGCATTTCGAGCACCGGCAATACCCCCAGCACCACCTCCAGGACCGTTTGCAGGTACTTGTTTTGAGTGCGGTAGGACAGGGTATCGCGTGCACGAGTGTCCCCATCCACAGCGGCAGCAGCCGAGGACACCGCATCAGCCCCCACGACAGCCACAACAGTAGCAGCAACGACCACAGCACTAGCCTCCCCCACAGCAGCAAAGGCAGCAGATCAGGCCGCCACAGCGGCAACAACATCAGCAGAGACCTCAGAGGGGACCTGCACCTCCCCAGCAGGCCCAGGGCAGATTTTATGCCGCACAGCAGGACCCTCAGTCATCAGGAGGGGTCGTCGATGGTACTCTCCCTGTTTCTTCATGCATTGTACATGTAGTGTTTGACTCTGGTGCATTGCATTCCTTTGTGGCCGCTGATTTCTGTCGATCAACTGGTTTGCCGATGGAGTCTGCCTGTGAGGGTTTGTCAGTATGGACGCCCTTAGGGAAGACTGTAGTATTAGACCGATTTTGCTCGTCTTGCCCCGTTCTGATTGGGGATATCTTCTTGCCTGTCGACCTATTCGTATTGCCAATGTCCGATTTTAATGTTATCCTAGGTATGGACTGCCTCGCCGAGTACCATGCCGTATTGGACTGCTTCGCGAGGACAGTCACGTTCTATATACTCGGCGTGCCAGAGTTCCAGTTTGTTGCCGAGCCCAGAGGAGAGCAGCTTTCCTGCTTGTTGTCGTGTGCTGTTGAGGAGTCAGTTTCTTTGTGTATCGACCAGCTGCCAGTCATTTGTGGTTTTCCCGATGTGTTCCAGGAGATTTCGGGGTTATCACCTCGTCGGCACACCAAATTCCAGATTGATCTCGTGCCCGGTACCGCTCCTATTTTGAAGGCCCCATATCGTATGACACCATTGGAGTTTTGGGAATTGCAGAAGCAGTTGGACGAGTTGCGCGAGTTAGGCTTTATCCGTCCGAGCAGTTCGCCGTGGGGAGCGCCGGTACTCTTCGTGAAAAAGAGGGATGGCTCGTTGAGGCTTTGCGTAGATTACCGCGAGCTCAACAAGGTCACGATCAAGAACAAGTACCTGCTTCCGAGGATCGATGATTTGTTTGATCAGCTGCAGGAGGCGCAGTTCTTTTCAAAGATAAACTTGCGGTCTGGTTATCATCAGGTTCCGGGTTCGAGATGAGGATATCTCGAAGACAGCCTTCAGGACTCGCTGTGGTCATTTTGAGTTCCAGGTCATGTCCTTCGGACTTACCAATGCGCTCACAGTGTTCATGCAGTTGATGAATGAGGTCTTCTGTCCGTATCTCGACCAGTTTGTTGTGGTGTTCATCGACGACATTTTGATCTACTCGAGGACTCGTGAGGAGCATGAGCGGCATCTAGAGATTACATTACAGACCCTCCGTGCACACCAGCTTTATGCGAAGCTGGAGAAGTGCGAGTTCTGGCAGGAGGAGGTGAAGTTCCTCGGTCATGCAGTGACGAGGCAGGGTGTGACCATGGACCCCTTGAAGATTGATGCCGTGCGTCAGTGGGGCCAGCCCACGAACACATCTGAGATTCACAGTTTTCTTGGTTTGGCGGGCTACTACCGACGTTTTATTGAGGGATTCTCTCGCATTGCAGCCTCGTTGACCAGGTTGACCCGGAAGGGTGCTGAGTTCGTTTGGAGCGACGCTTGTGAGCAGGCATTTATGGAGCTAAAGGACTGCCTCACGTCCGCTCGTGTCCTCACTCTTCCTTCTGGGAGTGACGGATTTATTGTATTTACTGATGCATCACGAGTCGGCTTGGGTGCTGTCCTGATGCAGCACGGGAAGCCGGTGGCTTATGCGTCTCGTCAGCTCAAGGTCCATGAGCTGAACTACCCCACGCATGATTTAGAGCTGGCAGCAGTGGTCTTCGCACTGAAGGTGTGGAGGCACTATCTTTATGGGGTGAGGTTCGAGCTCTTCTCCGACCACAAGAGCTTGAAGTATCTGTTCTCTCAGTCCGACCTGAACATGAGGCAGAGGCATTGGATAGAACTCCTGAAAGACTATGATTTTGATCTCCAGTACCACCCAGGTAAGGCGAATGTGGTGGCGGATGCCCTCAGCCGCCAGCCACGAGGCCTGGTGGCACACATGATGATTCAGGAGTGGAGGATACTCGAGGATATAGTAGAGTACGACTTCGAGTTTGGTCTGCAGTCTTCTATCGTTTAGCTATCGAGCCTGTCGATTCAACCCTCTCTTGTCGCAAGGGTGGTCAAGGCTCAGCAGACAGACGAGTCGTTATAAGATTACCGAGCAGAAGCTACATCTGAGAGTCAGACAGATTGACAAATTGGTTCTGATGGTGGACTTCGTTTCAGAGGTCGATTATGTGTCCCGAATATTCCTGAGTTATGCCGAGATCTTATGACGGAGACACATCGATCGCGATTTTCTATCCACCCTGGCTCGATGAAGATGTATCGCGATATGAGGCGTCAGTATTTTTGGACAGGGATGAAGTGCCAGATAGCTAGCTTTGTGGCCGAGTGTGACACGTGCCAGCATGTCAAGGCCGATCATCAGAGACCTCCTGGTCTATTGCAGCCGTTGAGCGTCCCGATGTGGAAGTGGGAGCACATATCTACTGATTTTGTCATGAGTTTGCCGATGACACAACGCGTTCAGGATGCCATCTGGGTTGTTGTGGACCGTCTGATGAAGTCGGCACATTTTCTTACGATTCGTGAGACTTGGCATACGGACCGGCTCGCCAAGATGTTTGTTGATGAGATCGTGAGACTGCATAGCATTCCTGTCTCGCTCGTTTCAGACCGAGATCCGAGGTTCACGTCTCAGTTTTGGAGGATCTTCTAGAGAGCGATGGGGACTGATTTGGAACTCAGCACCCCGTATCATCCGCAGACCGATGGCCAGACCGAGAGGGTCAACCAGATCCTTGAGGATATGCTTAGGGCCTGTGCGATTGATTTCTCGGGTAGTTAGGACAAGCACCTGCGATTGGCTGAGTTCGCGTACAACAACAGCTATCAGGCGACCATTGGCATGGCTCCTTTTGAGGCATTATATGGCAGACCATGTAGATCTCCGAGCTGTTGGACCGAAGTTGGAGAGCGGCGTCTCCTAGGTCCCGAGCTTGTGCTGCAGACGTCAGAGACTATCGACATCATCAGGCAGAGGATGCGCACAGCTCAGAGCTGAAAGAGGAGTTTTACTGACCGTCGGCGTCGTCCCTTGGAGTTTGTCATTGGGGACCATGTGTATCTCAAGGTCTCACCCATGAAGGGTGTGGTTCGTTTTGGAGTGAAGGCCCCGAGATTTATAGGACCTTTCGAGATCACTGAGTGCATTGGCGCCGTGGCCTATCGGCTTGCCTTGCCATCTCAGTTGTCTGGCGTCTACAACGTTTTTCATGTCTCTATGTTGAAGAAGTGTGGGTCAGACATCGTGCCTATTATTGATTGGCAGCCGTTGGAGGTTCGTGAGGACGCTTCTTATGTTGAGCAGCCAGTTCGTATCCTCGATCGAAAGGAGCAGGTCCTGCGGACCAAGGTCATTCCCTTGGTGAAGGTGTAGTGGGGCCATCATAGTGTGGATGAGGGGTCTTGGGAGAGCGAGGCGGAGATTCGCGAGCGCTATCCCCATCTTTTCGATGTTTGATTGTATGTTGTACTGTGTTTTGATTATATATGATGTTATGTTTTCTATTTCCTTATGAGTTACGATTAGCTGCAATGATAGTGTAAATTTTGAAGATGAAATTTTTATTAGGTGGGGAGAGCTGTAAGACCCGTATCCTAGTCCGTATTGTTCCGTCGACTGCCGTGATCCTTCCCGTCAAATTCTGGTATCATGCGACCTATAATCGACGTTTGCACGTAATCCTAGGTCATATCCTGTAGATTTGAGTCAGCTTAACCCGAGACCAGTACCATTACGATCGCACCGTCGCCGCGGTTCCAACGTCGCGTCTCGTGCGCCAACCCGACGCGTAGATCATAAGATGTGGACCGTGCATTTTAATGGCCGTGGACCGCATATTGCAGGACCCACTCATCCCATGTGGCACCAATCTCTAGGTAATCATGAGGGTGATGGATGACATCACCCTAGCTATAGCCACCCTACTCTAGCCTTAGCCACCCTTCCTTAGCTATAGCCACCCTACCCTAGCTATAGCCACCCTACCCCCTAGCTTTCTTACAAGCATTTATTGCTAGTCACCCGCTCTTATAAGTAATCATGGCCTACCTAAGCTATCCTCTCTCTCTCTCTTTACAACCCTCTCTCTCTCCCATTTCTCATCACTTTTCCCAAGCAAGGAAAATCCCACGTCCAAGCCTTCCCATGGAGAGAAAAATGTGATTTGGTGGCCCACTTCCCATCCCAAAGATCCTTCATCCAAGCCATCCACTTCTCATCTCCCTCCATCAAAGTGAAGCACAAGGAGATCGGCTTTCCAACGGACTAAGGAGATCGACGGTGGGTGCTTGTTAGGATACATTTGTCATGTTTTTTATGATGGGCCAAGTGAGGCCTACCGATTGATGGTATGGATCTCACTTTGGACCCTAGGTGTGGCCGATGGCCCACCTTGATGCTCATGATCATTCCATGATGGGGCCATTCTCCAGGGACCCCATCATGATGTTTATTTTCCTTACATATAAAGAGGTCATCTAGACCTTACATTTGGTGGAGAAAGGATCTCCACCGTTGATTTTTGTTTTAGTGGGCCCACATGTATTGGGACCCACTTGATGTATGATTGAATGCAAGGAGGGCCCATAGTGTCGGGGTCCCTCCATCACACGTGTCCTTCTTTCTCTCTCCCTCTCTTTTTATTTATTTATTTTTGTGTGTGATGATGTGGCCTTATGACCCACCCAGATGGACCCCACGATGAGGCATGCATTTTATCCAAGTGATCAATAAGTGGGAGCCCACTTTATATGTGTAGCCATGTGGTGGCCCACCTAAGCAGGGCCCACCTTAACATTATTTGTATGCCCAGACAAAAAAAGAAAAGAAAAGAAAAAGAGAGTCCAGCGTCTCTGGACGTGAACTGGGAAGGCACAAATATTAGCTTTTTTCAAAGCTTATTGGTGGGCCACTTGTGTGGACTCCACATTGGTGTATGAGATCAATCCATGCCATCCATCCTATTTACCAACTCATTTTAGGCGTTGAGCCGAAAAATGAAATCTATCCGATCTTTAGGTGGGCCATAGCATATAAAATAGTGGTGTCTACCGTTGAAAGTCACCCTGTCATTTTTTATGCGCCGAAAAATATTGGATATTGGACTCGTTGGAATCGTCTTGAGCCATAGAGAGCAATGGATGGGTTGGATTCAGTTGATGCGGGTCCCATACACGAAAAACCACAGAAAAACTCGTTTTCAAAAAAAATAAAAATATATTACATGCAACCGACGCTGCTGCTGTCAGAGACGCAGGCAGCGCCTACTGCTGGAGGGCGGGAGGGCGGACGAGAACAGACACACAGCCCTAGCCGTGGGCCCCACCATGGTGTATATTTGTCATCCAATCCTTTCATTAGGTGGGCCCCTGCTTGAAGTGGGCTCCCTCCAAAATTCGGCCCAATCTGAAACTTAGGTGGCCCACATCACGGGAAACAGTGGAATTGAACATCTGCCCTTGAAACTCATTTTCTAGGCCACAGAAGTGTTGGATCAAGATGAAATTTGTTTTCCTCTTCATTCCAGGTCCGTATGACCTTCTCAATGGATTGGATGGTTAGTAAACATAATGGTGGGCCCCACGTGGGACCCATAGTGATGTATGGGTTCATTCACACCGTCCATCCAGGGGACGGTGTGTGCGTGTGCATGTGTGTGTGCGTGTGTGCACGTGTGTGTGCATGTGCGTGTGTGTATGCCCGTGTGCACGTGTGTGTGCGTATGTGTGTGTGTATATATATATAATATTATATACAGTATTGTATGTATGTATATATATATATATATATTATAAACTATATATTATATTATATATGGTATAAAAGATGGTGGGCCTTCATGTGGACCCCCACCATGATGCTTGTGTTACATCCAAATTGTCTAACCATTTTGAAAGCTCAATCTATAGTCCAAGTGGACCCCACCTTGGTATATATATAAGGCCATAGGATTAGGCCCATCTTGATGTATTATGGCCCGTTGTTGGGGCCCACTTGAGTATAGACATGGGGCCCATTTGGGGTGGCCCACCTGATGTACATAAGGCCCATGTGATTAGGCCCATTCGATGTATTTGTGGCCGTTGTTGAGGCCCACCTTGATATGAATATAAGGCCCATGTTATAAAGCCCATTGTTCTGTATTCAAGGCCCATGGGTTATGGCCCATTGCAATGTGTACAAGGCCCATTGATGCGGCCCACTTGATTTATATAAGGCCCATATGAGGCGGCCCATTTGATGTATCTAAGGCCTATGGGTCGAGGCCCAATAAGACGTATATAGGCCCATTGCAATGTGTGATTCCCTATGGTTTGGGTAATGATATTTTATGGCGGGCCATGCCTTGGGAGCAATGTTGGTTTGACGTCCACTTTGTAAGAATAATGTTGGTTAAATGTCTGCATTATAACTCTCCCTAGGGCCCATTAGTAGGCCCATACTTGTTGATGGTTCATCACTTTATAACATGCTTAGTATAGCTCCATGATACATGCCCATACGCATCATATGTATGCCTGATGTGAGGAATGTTTGATCATAGCATAAGCCGTTGGGCTGAGGCATTTACGGGACTCCTTATGAGACGGAGTGCCCCCACATGAGTGCGTGGTACGCACAAGATTACTGCATGATTTGACGATGTGACTCATGCATCCCGCATATGTGTGACTTGATCACTGCACGCCCTAGCGACATCAGGGCCGTGGCCTCCACAGGCTCATCGTGGATGGTCGTATTGGATATCAGAAATATTAGTTCTAGCACTATGGGCACTTAGGATGTCCTTGGGTGAAAATCCCAGAACCTTTTTGGTACCAGGAGATGCTCCAACGTCTAAACTGAGTGGATACATGAGCGCCCGAGTGCCGAATACCAGTAGGCCGCGTCTCCCACTGTGTCGTGGTCGGTTGGAAGGGGGTGTGGCCTTATCCGCCTGAGTGAGGGGGCTATAAGCTAGGCTGAGTTTGACCAGCTCACAAATGAGTCTGCTATCGACGAGCCGGGTAGGTATTGATAGACTACTGGTCAGGCGGATAGTGTGGTCTCTTCCACTTGCTTGACTGTGCAGCTAGGGAGGAGGCAGTCAGTGTGAGGTGTATTAGACCCCGATGATATCTAGAGAGGAACTGCACTGATATGTGTACTTGACGAGTACTAGCACGCTTGCTTTGCATTTCGCATATGACATTTGGCTACATAGGCCTCGCATCACATGGCCTTGGTATGGCCGATAACATTCATGTCTTGCATCATATAGCTTTGGTACAGCCGATAGCATTCATGGACTTACCGCATACTTCCATATTACTCTGATATTGTACACTTGGCGCTTGCCTTGTGCACACACTTACACCACCCTCTAAGCTTTTGTAAGCTTATGCACAACCGTTGCGTGCAGGTGTCGTTGGACAGTAGCAGCGTTGAGGCAGGAGTGCGCATCTGATCATTTTGGAGTTTTTTTATCACCTTGTATTTTCCTTACCCCATTGTACTTAAAAGTTTTTGATATAGTGGATATGTGGTGATGTTGTTTTGTAACTTGGTTATGCTTGTGGTTATGCTCCATTATAAAAAAAAAAATTATACTGAAAATCCTCTTTGTAGGATCCCAGGATCGGAGTCTGGCATGTAAGTGTCAGAATTCGAGAATGGGGTTCTACGGAGGCTGTCGGCACCGGATTTGGCGATCGGAAATTTTGTGAGCCCGTTTTCCGAGTTTGGGGCGTGACACCCTAGCGATCAAATGCTTCAATGATTAAAATGAGGTTCAAAGGTATCATATTTCGACCGGACAATGCTCCCAATTTCTGACAATGCTCACAAGCTTTGCAAAACTCATGTGTTCTTGAACATAGTGGGCCAATAAAAGCCACATTGCAGAATTTTGGCCGTGGTCTTTTTAGTAGAAAAGTGACCACCACAGGCTTGAGAGTGACAAAATGAGATAACACTTTGGTGTTCATCTTCTGGCACACATCTCCTTAAGATTTGGTCTGGGCAATATTTAAACAAGTATGGATCATCCCAGAAGAACTTACGAACCTTGACGGAGAATTTTTTCTTATCTTGCGCAGTCCAATGTGTCGGCGTGAAACCTGTAGCAAGATAATTAGCAATATCAACAAACTGAGGTGAATGAGACACTTTGAATAATTGTTCGTCAGGGAACATATCATTTATGGGTGCCATCTCAAGGGAAATAGGAAGATCAAGTCGTGAAAGATGATCAGCCACTACGTTCTCTACTCATTTTTTGTCTTTTATTTCTAAATCAAATTCCTAGAGTAGGAGGATCCATCTTATCAAGAGGGTCTTAACATCATTCTTAGAAAGAATGTACTTGAGCGCCGCATGATCAGTGTAGATGATGATTTTAGACCCAATCAAGTAGGATCTAAATTTATCCAAAGCGAATACTGCGGCTAAGAGTTTCTTTTCCGTAGTGGAGTAATTCACTTGGGCATGAATTAAAGTTCTACTTGCATAATGAATGACATAGGGCTTCCTTTCTTTTCGCTGACCTAACACCACCCCAATAGCATAGTGCGGTAGTTAACATGCCTTTGAGCTTACATAAAGCTTTTGACATTGCTCAGTCCACTCATATGGTACATCCTTTTGAAGTAGATTGCACAAAGGATGAGAGAGGTGACTAAAGTCCTTTATGAATCTCCTGTAAAATCAGGCGTGTCCTAAGAAGGATCATACGTCTCGTATGCTCTTGTGTGGAGATAGGTTAAAGATAAGATCAATTTTAGACTTATCTACCTCAATTCCCTTAGACGAGATGATATGTCCAAGAACAATTCCCTTACAAACCATGAAATGACATTTCTCCCAATTTAGTACCAAATTCTTTTTCTCACATCGCTTCAGCACATTTTTCAGATTTTCCAAACATTCACTGAAGGATGGACCAAAGACAGAAATCGTTCATGAAGACCTCTAAATATTGCCCCACCATATTAGAAAAAATACTCAACATACATCGCTGAAAAGTGGTAGAGGCATTGCACAGTCCAAATGGCATCCTTCGGTAAGCAAATGTGCCAAAGGGACATGTCAATGTGGTCTTTTCTTGATCTTCAAGGGCTATCTCTATCTGGTTGTAGCCCGAATATCCGTCAAGGAAGGAATAGTAGGAGTGACTAGCTAACCTTTCCAAGATTTGATCAATGAAGGGCAAAGGAAATTGGTCATTCCTCATGACAGTATTCAACTTCCTGTAGTCAATGCACATTCTCCAACTGGTGTTAACTCTAGTTGGTACGAGTTCATTATTGACATTGGCTATGATGGTGATTTCGAATTTCTTGGGAACCACCTGAGTTGGACTCACCCATTGACGATCAGATACAGGGTAGATGATACTCACATCTAACAACTTAAGGACCTCAGCCTTAACCGCTTCTTTCATATTTGGATTTAATCGATGTTGTGGTTGTCAGGAAGTCTTCTCATTATCCTCAAGATGAATGCGGTGAGTACAAATCAAAGGGTCAATTCCTTTGATGTCCACAATCGGCCATCCAAGGGCTCTTTTATGTTGAATGAGAGTAGAGATAAGCATACTCTCTTATTTTTACTCCAAGTGGGAAGAAATTACCACTGGGTATGTCTCATCTTGACCTAAATAGACATTTTAAATCAGAGGGTAAAGGTTTTAGGTCAAGCTTCAGTGCTTTGAAGCTAGACGGCAGAGGCACTACATTGGTTCGGGATAATTTCTTAAATTGTGGCCTCCATCGGTTAACTTCAAGTACCATCATAGTATCAAGTAAGGCATCCATCTCCTTAATCATATCATCGTCTAAGTTAGGCGAGTGGGCCAAGCACGTCTCTAGAGGGTCAGAGTACAGAGTCAGGAGTACTCTATCTTCCATGAAAGAATCAATCAAGTTAATATCATGGGAATTGTCATCATCCTTTGACTGTTTGCCCGTATTAAAAAAGATATTCAGCTCCAACGTCATATTTCCGAAAGATAAGTTCATGACACCATTTCTACAATTAATGATTGCATTGATGTGGCAAGGAATGAGCAACCAAGAATGATAGGAATTTGAGTGCTCATATCAATGATGGGTTAAGTATCTAAGACGAAAAAATCTATTGGATAGTAGAATTTGTTAACCTAGACTAACACATTCTCAATTATCCCTCTCAGCACATGAACAGATCTATCAGCAAGTTGTAACGTGGTCCGGGTGGGTTTTAATTCACCCAAACCCAGTTGTTTGAAGACCGGGTAAGGAATTAGATTGACATTGGCACCTAAGTCAAGAAGTGCGTGCTTAATTCGATAGTTTCCAATTATACAAGTGATGGTTCGACTATTAGGATCTTTGTACTTTTATAGCACATCTTGTCTTAGGATGACACTCACTTTTTTTGTCAAAAATAATTTCTTTTGAATATTTTGTCATCTTTTGGTAGTTCATAAATCTTTCAGAAATTGGCATATGACAACATTTGTTTAACGACATCCAGTAGAGGAATGTTGACCTTCACTTGTTTCAGCACCTATAGAATGTCCTGAGAGTTAGAGAGAGGTTTTGGTGCAACTAACCGTTGGGGAAATGAAACAATATGCTTTCCTTAAGGTTCTCGTTCTAATTCTTATGGAGCAGTATTAGATATATCATTGTTGTCCTCTTCCAGGTCCTTGGGCTTTTCAGCCCTAACCAGAATGATTTTGTCAATGGTCTTCCTACTCCTAAGAGTGGTGATAGATTTAGCTTGCTCCATCTGATATGAAGAGGTTGGGTCACTAACCTCGTATTGAGGTTTTGGATTGAAGAGAGGCTGGGCTGGAGGGTCCCATTTTCCCCAGTTGATTTATTTGTCTTAAGCCCTTGTGTAGCCTTTGTAAGGTTTTGAAAGGCTTGGAGCATACCCTAATTAAAAAGCTCTTGATTTTGGATATGTTTTAGGACCGGATCCTCTCGAGGCTACCCCTGATTTAGGAATTGGTTAGGGAATCCTTGAGGAGTAGCAGTTTGTTCATTCCTCAAACTGAAGTTTGGATGATTTCTCCAACTAGGATTATATGTATTTGAAGTAGGTTCATTGAAAGGTCTTTGGTAATTATTCATGACATTAGATTGCTCATTCAGTACCTCTTGAAAGGCAAGTTTTGTTGGACAATTTTCAGTTGTGTGAATGTTGCAAGCACAAATACCACAAACAGTTTCCTTATCCTTATCCTTCTTAAATTCCATGGCCTTAAGTTTTCTTGTGAGATTAGCCACTTTAACATTAATATCATCGTCCTCTTTTAGGAGATATATTCCGCCCCTCTCCTTTGATTGAGTAGGCTTAGAAGTGGTGCTAGGTTTTTGGGAGATGTCCCCATGATTGTGTGTTTTCAGCAAGCTTGTCAAAATAATCCCACACATCATCGACTTCTTTATTCATGAATTCCCCATTGCACATTGTCTCGACCATTTAGCGTATGGAAGATGTCAACCTATCGTAGAAAAAACTTGTTATACACCATGTTTCAAAACCGTGTTGTGGCCATGAACTGACGAGATCCTTGAACCGCTCCTAACACTAGAAGAATGTTTCATCTTCCTTTTGGTCGAAGTTCATGATCGATTTTCTAAGGGTGATCTTCTTATGATATGGGAAGAATTTTTTTATGAACTCCCTTGTCATGTCGTTCTATCTACCAATAGATCATGGACGTAGTTAGTGTAACCACATCTTAGCTTTCTCTTTCAAAGAGAAGGGAAAGAGTTTCAACCTGACTGTGCCCTCGGACACGTTGGGAAAATATAAAGTGGCTATGATCTCATCAAACTCTTTCAAGTGTAAGTATGGAGTTTTAGATTCAAGTCCATGAAATTTTGGAAGGAGTTGGATCACTCCTGGCTTGATGTCCATATGTCATGTATGTTCTGGAAAAACTATGTATGAAGGTGTGCTCACCCCCACTAGTTGTGAATAATCTCATAAAGTACGAGGCGGGGGTGATTGATGCACCTCGTTTTCATCCTGAATTTCCTCAACCTCTTTTGGAGGATTTACAGGTTGATTTGCAGCCATAACTTTAGTTAACTCTGAGGATCTCGAGTGGTGTCTAATCCAGTGATGGATAGGCAACCCTTCGATCAATCCTCCTTCGCTTAAGAGACGTCGAGTGTTGTCACGGACCCACTTGGGCATGAAACATTCTCAACCCTCAATTTCAAAATCTACCTAACTTTAAAAAGAAAGAAATCTAAAAAAGAAAGGGAGAGAATTAGAAAGAGGTTACCAAATTAGAGTTTTTTATATTAAGATCCTATAAAATAGAAAAGCAAGTTAGTTTCTAAAAATAATTCAGAAAAACCCTAATATAGAATTAGAAAGGAAATAAACCCTAATCTTGACCTAATTCTAAAACTAATCAATTTTAGAAAAATACAATAGTTAGTCTCCGACAACGGCGCTAAAAACTTGTTCACAGCCCCAATTGTAAGGTCACGATGTAGTAATAATCTCGGTAAGACTAAGGTCGAATCCACAAGGATTGAACTTATACGTTTCTGAAATTAACTAGAACTAGAGCTAGAAGAAGATGTGAATCTAATTCTGAAGTAATTGGGAGAATAATTGTGATTAAAGTAATTAAAACTTGTAATTTTAAAGGTGGGAACTAGGGTACCAAGGATCAATTTGTAGCTCTTGGGATGCTACCTTACTTTGATTCAAAAAGCACAATTGGAATTGGAGTCCTATTCTACCCAATTGGAAGATAAAGCAATCAAATCAAATCTGAACTTTCATTAACCTAATTCTCAATGGAGGAGAATTATGAAGGTTGGAAGGGATTCCATCACCAAACCATGCCTAGGAGACGATGGCAAACAATGGGATTTACCAATCCCATAATCTCAAAATAGGAAGAAGAAGATACTCAAAGCTATTGCAGATCTATTGTAATTTGAGTCACAACAAACCATTAAAAACTAAAAGTATTCCTTAAAAATCAAATTAGAATCCATGAAATTTAACATAAACATGAATCAAAGCAAAGAAAATATCCCAATCATGCTACAAGCTTCACCTCTTAGCCCTAGATAAGAGATTTAGCCAACCATAGACATGATTGAACCAAAGTCTTTTAAATAAAACATGAAAATAACTAAAGAAGAAGAAGAAAAACTCTTGGTGATGGCTTCTCCACCCTTTTTCTCCACTCCTCAAACCCTAGAAGATACCTAGGAACATCCTAAGGACTCCTATTTATAGTTGTGTATCACCTCCTTGCAAACCGACATGAAAAAATTCGAAAACCACCTCAAATTTACGCAATCCATGCAAAATCTGTGTAACCCTCGACTGGTTGAGGGTTACCTTCGACTAGTCGAGCACCACCTTGACTGGTCGAAGATCATGCTAATTTAAAATCTGATGTTACTGGAGTTCAAGTCGAAGTTTCCTCGACTAGTCGAGTAGGAGCTTAGGCGAGTCGAAGAAGAGCTCAGATGAGTCGAGGCAGAGCTTGGACTAGTCGAAGATCATGCAAATTCACTTCAAATCTTCGATTCTTTGTATTCATCACTTGGTTTCCATGGATCTTTGGCATGTGAAATCTTCATTCTTAATCTTCTAAGATCCAAACTTTGGCTTGGTGATTTTTGAGCATTAAATCCATTCTTTTAACATTCTTTTCAATCCAAGCTCTCAGATTCACTTTGCAGCATAAACATGTATAAAATATAACATCAAGCAGTATCATGTTCATAAAACCAAGATATAAATAGGGGATAATATGCAATATTTGACCCTCAACAATGCCCCTCATGAAGTTTGGTTGATCCTTCCACATTCATTCCCGCCTTCTCATAATTCTGATTTTCAACCGAGTCAGGCCCCACATGAACTTCAGTCATATTGATCGATATATGTTCTTCTCCTTCTAACTTTGACATCGCCTCTAATTTTCGTTAACCTGGAATTCAAAAATTCTAGAGCGTTACTATTATGACCTTAAATAAATATGGATTAATATGTGCATCCACACTTGAAAGTCTTGAAAACTCACACATAAAAACATATCTCTAGGTATCAGACCTTGACAAAACTTCGAACAAAGCCTTAAAGATAAATTAAACCATAAAAATATGATTACATATCCTTAGGAAGTTGTCGAATATGCCCAATCACTTAACCTTGAGTCCTGCCTTGTGATTTATTCATCTATGGTCTAGATCTAATTGACTCACCACTGATTAATCAAGATAACCGCAACTTAATGAAGGCCTGCCTAAAACTAAGATAACAGATGATTAAATATGGATCATCTAATGTAAATAAACTAAATTGACCAAAGTATCCTATGACATCCAAATCAATGATTTAGGGTGATTAGGACCAAATCACCATTTTTGCTTATTGTGAATGGCTCACGTCACAAACTTAGGTAATCTAAGCCTAATAAATCACACACGATAAATTTTATTGATTTTTTATTTTATAAATATCCAAATTAACCAAACAATCTCTAAACCATTGTTAGTAGACTGCTAAACACGAAATTATAGAAATACATTCGTCTTAGCGGGCTTGACATCCATCATAGACATTGAGCCGAGATCGTATCTAGAATTATTCAACTTGGGCTCATGAGACAAGCTCATGGGCTGTACGAAGGCCTTAAGAAATAACATAAACTTGAGTTAAAAGTTTTCCTTCACTCTTTGCGCAAGTTCTGGCCTTCGGTACATTAAATCGTGATTAAATTTAGGGAACCAATCTAAGTTACCCAGGTTGATGATCGGCAACCATCGAACTAGCTTAGAATCATACCCATTGATCAGCGCATCCAAATGGTAGACCGATCATATCCATGTGTAGATCATCACTAGGGCCAACTACCTTATAACATAGATAAACTCATACATTTCCCAGTGGACCCTAAAAGTTAGAAACAACCTCCAATAGGGTTATAATAGTAAATACTAGCTCTTGGGGAAATTTATACCTTTTTTGGCACTATAAATAGTCCATTATTTCACACCCCTTCTTCCGATACAATTTTGTGCCCTAATATTGGGAAGGAAAGAGAGAGAGAGAGGGAGAAGAAGAGAGAAAGAGAGAGAGAGAGAGAGAGAGAGAGCGATCGGAAATGTGAGGGTTGTACACCCTCACCATTTCATCCATTCTATCGCAACCATAGCCGTTCCTAGATACTTCGTTAGATCTCTCTCATCGACAATCAGAGGTAAGAGATGGATCCTACTTTTCAATGTATATCTTCTTAAGTCGAGCTTCAAGAATCTTACAATAGCTTGTGTGTTTATTAGGTTTCAGTCATCTTCCCTAAAAACCTAACCCTAGAAGTGTGAGTAAGTTGGGTGAAACCCTCTAAGGTACGAACCATTCTTTTAGGTTTCCTTTTTATCAACCCTTGATAATGTTAGATAATAATTTTTTGTATTATTAGGATTTCATATGTTATGTGTGCTTACCAACCCTAAGGACTTGTTCGGGAGCATGGATTTGAAACCCCCTAGATTCGAAACACCCTGGATTTGATACCCCTTAGATTTGAAATCCTCTTATTGTGTTTGGCACCCTGGATTCTAAATTAACTTTAATTCAAAAGTAGTCATGCATAGTATATTTACAGGGGTTTGAATTTAATTACGAAATTAACTTTAATATCTCTAATTAGTGAACGTATGTAATGTTTGATACAATGGTTGTAATAAGCCTGCTGAAATATATACTTTGCCCAAAAATGATGAAATTCCAAGTCTCAGATAGGCCACAAGCGTAAGATCATGTTTGATTAACTAACCAATGATTTTTAACTGTTTATTTACATGGATAATGTTTGGATGGCACTGATCATTATATTAAAGTAATTATAGTGTTGCAATTAATAATCTAATTATTTTGGAATATTATTAGTGGGCCATGTGCCCAATAGATTAATAGTCTAGTGACACACATGTTACACATGCAACTCTTTGAAGGATTTTAGATGTAATCTAAGCTTTCACCATGGATTTCAAACCCCATCTTTGCGGGGATTTGAAACCTTATGGATTTGAAACCCCAGTTACTTTATGGTGCCAAATAACTAAGGGATTTGAAATCCCCTTAAATCCCCCTAAATCCATGGTGCCAATCGACCCCTGATGTTACTTATTATTAGTAGTCAACATGTTTGATGAAATGTTTGAACATGATGAAATTCATACTGTTAATACTCTTGTATGTCAATTGATAAGTGATGTTGACATACGTTGGATTTAATTTATATACATTGAATTGTACTGATTCGTACATATCTTCGGTTGATGCACCCTATTGTAGTATTAAGTTGTTTCGTGATTATGTTTATGTATTTGTTCATCTAATTTATAGTCGTGTGGATCGAGCCTTGTAAAATATTAAGTGAATGGCCCACTTTGTTTTGACTATCCCAGACTTATACGATTGACTGAGGTTGAACATGGATGGCCGATAGTAGTTGAAGCTACACGAGATGCCTTGCACCCAATGCCGATTTTATTCGGGGTCCTGTTGTTGATTGGATCAATCCAATGATGGTCTGATCATTCTTATGTTTAGTGGTTGTATAACATTCAAAGAAATTTAAGATACCACAGTTACCATTGAATTAAGTCCATTCATAACCATTAATTTGTTGCGATCTTAAAAAGACTCATGAGTTGGGCATGGTGGTATGACACACTGTGTTCGATCTGTCAGGTTATGCTGGGGTGACGTGCCTTCCGTTTTGGTAAAAAAAATGGAGTGACAAGCCCACCATATTGGTGTAAAATTGGATGACAAGTCTCTTTATATTGACCATTGAGCACTAGTGAAGGTTATGAGCCTACTATAATATTGACGGAATTACTGATAGAAGTTCGTCAAATTTTTATTTGGGTGATGATCCTTATATTATTTATAGTCGTCCTAAGTGGTGAACCTTAAAATGGATCAAGGGACACGTATGAGGAGTTATAATGGCCGGAAAAAGCCTTGTGATCCCATTACACTCGTGATATATAATGGCGGTAACCTAGCTCACCAATTTTCGATATGAGCTAAGATTAATAATTACTAGGCTAATCATACATGTCATAGAATTCTTACACTAAATAGTTTGCGAAAGGTGTTAGAGTCACATGATGAGGGAGTGTTGGCATTCTGCGAAATAAGCGTTGAAGTCACTTGTTAAGGGAGTGTTAGATTGTTAGAATCATACATCATCATAGTATAACATTCATACATCTAAAAAGATTAGATAGGAAATTTTTTATTTTATTAAGCTATCCTTACTTATACTTGATTGTGTTGATAACAAGTGTAACTTAGATAATGATATCACTAAGTTAAACACTCACTCTCACATAGGACAATGTTTTAAAACACTACCAAAACAATATTATTGATATAGGTACCATCATCGAGATTTCAAACGGACATACTTAGATCGGCTTACATCATCATCGTGATGTTTTTGAAGAGTTAGGTGAAAGAAAAAAACCTACAACTTTGTCTTTCTGGGAATGTATATTTTGGAGTCCCCAATTGGGTGGACTCTATGGTTTAGATATGTTGATTGTATACTGTGGCTTGTGTAGTCCTCGTTTGAGCGAACATCAATTTTAGATTTGTATATTTTAAATATTAGCCCTATATTTATGGGTTTTGTTATCTCTACCTAACTCTAAACCCGCTAATTGAAATGTACTACTCTGATTATTTATGTATGGAATAAATGTGAATTTGAGTGAGGACACACATACATTTTTATTAAGTTTACATCCGAAAACTTATGATCAGAGTCTCCATACTGAGGTGTCAGATTTCAGGGTGCGACAAAGTTGACAGGTACATCTAAGATTGACCACAAACAATGGCTAATTGTCTCATCTTTGCTGTTTACTGCCTTTATCACGTTGCTTCTGAGTACAAGTCATCTCTTTTGATATTGCTAGGAATTTTAGATGAGTTAGCCTTTTCCAAACACCTTCTCAGACAAGTTGAGGTTTAACCACCCTTAACCCTTGGTTGGACCCAAGGTAGTTGTTGACGTGTTTTCCCTTCTTTAGTTAAAAGTAATTTCCCTCATTATAGTTTTGATTGACCATTTTTCGTGCTTGATTTTTCAGTCGATAAAATCTCCTATTTGATCGAGTCAGCCTCGCACAGTTCTCACAAAGGTGCTAATAATTTGACATTATTGCCTCTGGATGTGCTTTGTTATGGTTGACCATAGGCTTATGTATCATACTCATGTTGCCATTTTGCTCATTCGGTTTATCCATTTTAACTCCAAGATCAATCTTTTGTCATGGTCAAACCAATCTTTAAAGATTAATGGTGATCATATTGATTTTCATATTGGATAGAAACATATCAATATTGATTAGCATTGTTTCTTATTCTTTTTTTCAGAGAACTTCAGCAACCCTTTATCGATGTTGTCCCAAATAACATTCCTGAAAATAACACATTTGTTAGTGGAATGCAACCGATTTACATGCCATTTGCGGTAATTAATTTTCTTTAGTTTTTTAACTGTTGAAATCTTATGATTAACCAAAATTTTAATAAATTTGTCGGCTAACATGATATCAAAGATTTTATCAACGTGAGAAATATCAAAGGTGTATATTCTTTAAACTTTCTAATTTTGCCTCTACTTTAACTAAGGTCGAGCACGTAAACATTATAATTAAGATTATAGTAGTTCCTACTGATGAATTCTCTTGTCGCATTGACTCTTAAAGTAGAGCCTCATACCAAGATACCTTCCTAGTTGAATTCCGTCCCGATAAATTTCTTTCGAAGCTTGAATTCTAGCGCAACTTGAGCTAACTAGATAAATTTTGCTTCTGTCGTGACTACTTTGCATTAGCTTTTTGCTCTCTTAAACGAAGTAATATAATTTTCGACTGATTCTCCTATTAACTATAAAAAATGACCGAAATTGGCCATGGAAATATCTCTGTCCTTATAAAAGAACTAAACATGAAACTTTTCTTCTATTTCTTACCAATTCTATATAGAATTTAGTAGCAAATTGGAATACCAAGTGAAAGCTACCTAGTGAGTAAATGACCAAATAGTTGTAATTTATAATACTCATTATTGACCAACTTTTCACATTGTATGGTAAATCAACCTATGTGTTCTACGGTTGATTGACCTGTATTACTTGCAAACAACATAAAATTAGATCGATAATTCCTCGGCAATGGATATTGTTGTTCAATCCAATTAGATATGGCTTATGATAAACCAGAGTAGTAGTTTGGTTAAAAACTTGGCCTGCTACTTCTTAAATCGGCTGAACAATTTGGTTACGCTCCCAGTATTGTTATACTGTAACTAAAGGTACTTCTGGACCATCCTAATATTGTTTTTCATTATATAGTTGATTTCTAGGCAAAGGTTTTCCCCCAGGCATCCCTTGATTCCCAGTTTCAGGAATTACATTCCTATTCCCACATTTAGGATGCCTAAAATCTATCGATGGTGGTAAATTTCGCACGTCCTGGACAAGAATACATTAAGGACATTTGAAATCTACTGGTATTGGAAAATTTAGCACATCCTAGATTGGACCAAGGATAAGAATAGGTGGTGTATTTCGCTGCAAAGGAAGTATCTGTGGTACTGGATGAACTAGTGGTGTACGTGCTAGATTCCCAACAGAACTTATATCAACCTATTGTTGAGGTACAACATGTGCTCTTTTACCAAACAAAGCCACCAACAAATTCATGCTCTTAGCGTGGGCCCTATTAAATGCTCAGTCTTAACTAGTGAATGTTCAGCCTGAACTCGTGACAATTCTATGATGTGCTGAATTCCCCTTTGCATATCAACTATCTCAGCTGACATAATTTCTAAGAGTTATACTCAGGATGCCGATAGTCTACCTGGATTTAGAAAAACAAGCACCAGGATTGGTTTTGGATTTCCTTGCTCGGGCACCTATTGAACTCGCAAATCCTCCTCATGAGCTGAAGGCTTGTTAGCTACATCAACATTAGTAGTGCGTGTTGAAGCATTACGATCACCTCTTTACCTCCTGATTCCAAGAAATTACTACACCGGTAAATGTAATTATGTCAAAGTATTCTCTTTTTGCATAGTTGGTGCAAAATAAAAAATAATGACACCCAAGTACTATATCAAGTCCCCCGAGCATGCCAAAAATGTTGGACGCTCGGTTTGTTTTCTGTCATGTGTAGTGTGTATGGGCATGCCAGAATTAATAAAGCGGCTCAATCTAAACCAATCAACTATGACCCCAAGCGTCAAAATAAGCAAATACGTCTAATATGAACGTATGTGACCAGGCAATAATCGGAGGATGGGGTTCTTCCTTCGAATATGTGTTTCTTTATGCCTTCCTCAAAAAAAGACTTTTCAGAATACCAATGCAATCAAATAAAAGAAAAAACTCACAATCGGTCACTAAGAGCAACTACAACAACGTCTCTTAAAAGAACTCCGTGATATTGAATAGAGAACAAATCCAACGTCTGAGCATAGATTCATATTACAACTAAAAATTACCGCTGCCCCTATGATAAGTTGAGATAAAAGATAAATTGATAGACTGATTGTTTTTTATTGAATTGTGTTGGATTTTAAATTGATTGGTTGGTCCTTATTCCGTACATTTCCTCTCTTATTTATAGATTTCTTCTACAACTTATTCTTCCATATCCTTCTTTCATTACTGTGATAGTTACAATAGTCAAAAAGCTATTTTCTAGATCATTCCCTTGTTTATGTATATATATATATGTGTGTGTGTGTGTGTGTGTGTGTGTGTGACTATTCCTTTTTTGTCGACCAAACTTTATTCCTCTCGATTGCCTTGTGTAACTTAAATTGCCCAACCGTGTTTCTCTCCTTACTCATTAAACTTTTGAATAACTTGACCACATCACTCCATCGACCATTGTGAAAAATTGAATTTATGCCAGCGGTTATGATTCAACAAATATTTTATAAATCTTTTCTTCCACCTTTTATTTCTTATACGATGTCACGTGTTGCCCTCCCATTGGCTTAACTCAGAATGATTAGAACTAGGGTACAACAGTTTAGCCATTACGTGATATTTAAAAGAAATTAACCAACGATACATATTCCTAGTAAACGCATGTGTGCCTGATGAGTGAGTGAGCCAGCTATCATGGTGGGATCAAACCATAAAATGATCCATAAAAATGAATGAATGGAATGGATGAAACACATACATCATGGTGGGGCCTACGGAGCACCGACCATCAACCATCAGGCTGGTGGCAGGGGGAGTAGTCAATCTGTTTCCGCAAAGACGTGTGCCGATGAGATGCAGATTTCCCGCGAAAGGATTTCGGAGGAAGTTCCTGTACGGAACGCAGGTGTGACCCACTGTGATGTTTGTGAGAAGTCCTCTCCGTCCATCTGTTTTTTAGTTCATTTTAGAACATGAGGCTAGAAATGAACCATATTCAATACGCAAGTGGGCCGAAAATGTGATAATTGAACGTCAATTGTTGAAATATCCGTGGGGCTACAGAAGTTTTGAATCATGCTAATATTTGTGTTTTCGGTTCATCCTAGCAGGAATGACATTATCAATTGTATGGATGGCATGTAAACATCACTTGAGTCTTGGATCCTGCTCTCGGTGACTTTTCGTTTAATCTCTTAAAATGAGCTCACAAAATGGATGAACAGATTGAAATCTTACAAACATCAGGCAGGCCCCACCTAGGTTAGTAGTGTAAGAACATCCGGCAAAAGACTTCTGCAGGAAATCCGCGACGGTGCCGTCCCTCCTCGAGCAACAAGTTGTACAAACAACTCAAGGTTATGTGGGATTCACAATGATGTATTTACCGTATCCAAATAGTTCATCCAATTGAAAATATTATTTGAGAGCATGATTCTAAAAATGAATCATATCCAAAGGACAAGCGGACCAAAAAGTGTCATATCCACAGTACAAGTGGATCGCACCACAAATAGCAGTAGTGAGAATGATTCTCATGGTTAAAACATTCGTAGAGCGTACCATAATGTTTATTTTCTATCCAATCTGATCATATAGTCACAAAGACCTAGGCGAAGATTAAAAAAAATTTTATTGATCCAAAACTTGTGTGACCCTCAAAAGGGTTTCAATGGTAGATGCTCAATCCCCCACTGCATTTTGCAGTGTGGTCCACTTGACCTCTAGATTTGTCTTTTTTTTCGGTTAAAGTCTTACGACCATATTTTCAAATGGACGGACACTTTGGATATAACACATACCTTATGATGGGACCCACAGAACTGGACGCGGATTGCGTCCTACCCCTGCCAGACGGGTCCGGGCAGGGCTATGTGGGGCCAATGTGATGTAAGTGTTTTATCCACGCCGTTCATTAGTTTTCACATATCAATTTAACATACGATTCTAAAAATGAAGCACGTCCATAGCTCCAGTGGACCACACCAAAGGAAGCTGCAGTGATAATGACACCCACCATTGAAACTTTTTTAAGGGCCATCGTGATGTTTTTTTACCATCCAACATATTCATAAGGTCATGTAGACGTGGATGAAGTGAAAACACAAATATCTGCTTGATCTGAAACATCTCAAGCTCCCGGGAAGTTTTAATGGTGGAAGTTCAATCCCCACTTTATGGTCCACCTAAGCCCTGGACCTGCCTCACATTTTGGATCATTTCTTAAACTGATATGAGAAAAACTATGAACGGCGTGGATAAAGCACTTACATCACGTTGGGCCCCACAAAGCCATGGGGCGCGTCCCACATAACTTGGTGACGTCAACACACCAGCCCGGTCGGTGGTGTGTAGTACACCAGCCAATCCGCTTCCCTGTCGGTTAACAACAAACAGGACGCGGATTTCCTGCGAGAGCCTTTCGCAGGAAGTTCCTGCGCAAGGATGCTGGGTGGGGCCCCCAATTTTCCAGTTCGTGTGACCCACTTGAGTTTTGTATCCACCTCAATTTTGGGTATACATCCTAAATTGATCTCTCAAAACGGACGGACGGGGTGGATTTCCCACAAACATATCGGAGGGACCCACCCAGCATCCTTGCGCAGGATCTTCCTGCGAAAGGCTTTCGCAGGAAATCCGCGTCCCAACAAAAAGTGTGGATTTGTTTAGGAAAACGGTTGCCTACCTTGCGTCGGTACACATCGTAGTTACTTTATCTAACATGGGTAACGTTCATAAAATCTAACCCGTACATCAGTTACGACATCCCTCGGTCGGCTTTGATCCCCAAAAGCAAGCTGATTCAACACTAAGGTGCCACCCCCATAAAATTATACCCTAGACCTCTCAATTCACATGGAATGGTCTAGCTGAGTTTTTGAATGCTGTGATCTTCGGGTAATTCTTTCAACTTGATTGAAGAACATCAGAGAATACACAGGCAGAAACGATTACTCCAAACTAGTAAAGAGAGAGAGAGAGAGAGAGAGTACCCAGGCAGAAACGATTTCTCCACACTTGCAACGAGAGAGAAGATGTTGGCCCCTTCTGCTTTGGTAGGAAGTGCAGAGAGGTTAGCTCCACATGCGAGTATGATATTTGTTCAGCTCAGCTCAGCGGCTTATGTTGTGGTTAGTAGGGTCATACTCACACAAGGGATAAGCTCTACTGTCTTTCTTGTCTATCAATTTGCATTAGCTACAATCTTCATGGCGGCATTGGCTTTTATCTTTGAAAGGTGTGGTGGCAGATTTGCTCTCTCTCTCTCTCTCTCTCTCTCTCTCTCTCTCTCTCTGTCTTTTTTTATTTTTTTTATTTTTATTTTTATTTATTTATTTATATCCCATGACATGTATATGCTTGTTGTTGCAGGAAAAATAGGCCTCCCCTTACAAAATCTATCTTATGCTGGATTTTTCTACTTGCTTTAATTGGGTAAGTTGAATGCATATGTTTCATGTTGGTTCTTTAGTCCCTCTTTGGTACAAGCCTAAGAATTGAATTCAGTAATTATGAAATAGAGATCATGAACTGTAATACATAATAAGTTCAATTACTGTTAATAAAATGAGATGAACTCATTTTTAAGAGTCTACCAAACAAGCCATACTCTTTATTAAATTGAATTGTTGCAATTCAGTGGGACATCCAAACAACCAACTAGCTCATAAGTTCCATATGCAACTAGTTGGACTGTAAATCCCCACCCTTCTTGAATCCAATCTCAGTGGTTGGAATTCTAATGATCTCTGCTGCATCAATGGTCACCGACCTATATTGAATTCTGATGGCGGCAGTCACGCAAGCAGTCGTGATTGGCAACAGTGAGGGTGTGGAAACCGAAGATGAAGACTCTGGTGATTATTGGTGATGGTGGTCATCTGATCATTCGGGTCACTTAGTACCTTTGGCAATGTATTTTATATGAGAATTGGGTGATCTCCTTAATCAAGGTTAAGGAATCTTAATCATGATAAGGAGTGTTTTGTTTTTGCTCTTGCCGTTCTTAAGATATCATAAAGTAGCTTATACGTCTAAATATATGACACGGATTGTGTGAGCCACACCCATATTTTTTTTAGTCATCCATTAATCTAACTTAATAAATATTTGTCCTGTTACACGAAGTGATCATTTTAGTGGGGCCAACCTTTTGAAAGCGTTGGATGTTGTTCACACATGGAATATGAGCTAGGGCGATAAATTTAGGTTCTGGATGGTTGCGTGTGAGACCGGTTTCAACTGGGCTTGGCCCATGTGGGTGGAAAAGAAACGAAAAATCATCTACCAAACGAGAAACCAAAAATAACAAGCATTTTAATTTTTTAATTTTTTAATTTTTTCTTTTCATCCGCCGGCGGGTGGAAATCGAAGGCCGTGACGGTGGTGGGTCACACCAGTGTTGGTGGTTCGGAGGCGCACGAAAAATCGCAGCCGAAACTGTCGGAGATGCTGGAACAGAGCCGAAACGGTGGATCAGCGAGGCTGCGATGCTGCCGCTGCAACCGAGGAACCAGGTGTGCGAACAAGGCGATTACGGTTCCGCTCTTCGATGGTATCGGTGATGCCGGTATTAATGGCGGGAGGGCGATGGGCGAGGGCGAGGACACTGGATGGGTATGACAGCCGGGTTTGATGGATGGGTTCGATCGACAGCGTCGCGGAGGCACGGCTGGTAGCTGCGGACGGGGAGATGGTGCCCGAAATTGGAGGCGCTGCGCTGTCGATGCGCCAATCGACGCTGCTCACGGAGGTTCGTTTGTGATTTTTTCTTTCTTACATATTTTTTTTCTTCTGAGGGGGGGATGGGGGACGGGGGCTGGGGTTTGAGTTAGGTTTTGTGATAGTGGTTCGGTTGGGATTGTGGCGGTGGTGCCGTTGGGATTGACGAAGCAGCAACGAGGAGATCTGTCCGTTCGGCAGATGGGCGTCCGATTGGAGCAGATGGTTTTTAGGCAGAACAGGTATTGCTCACAGTGATGGTGATGAGGGATTGCGGTCTTGAGTTGCGGCAGGGTGATTGGTGCAATGTCGGCAACTAGAAATAGCCCAGATCAGATCAGAGAAGATGCTCTGATACGATGTGAAAAAATAAAAAAATAAAAAACTAGTGAGTAAAAATTCCGAATTTTCTAATAACACTACTTAGAGAGAAGATGCTCTTATTGATATTTTTCTGGGTATGGCCAGATATAATTAAATACACAGAGATATAACACTAATCACTCATGAGAAGAGAGAGAAGAGAAATGGTCCTATTTACATGAGAAGAGAGGGACAATCCTAACTAGGGAGAATTTGAGGGTCCTAATTACTCCTGATTACAACCATTCTTCAACATGCCAAAGTCCCAAATGCGAGTATTTGTTTTAGCCCACTACCTGAGTTCATTGACAGTACTAGGAATGCTTCCTCGTGCAAGTGTTTTGTCTCTGTATGTACATACATACATAAAACATACATGATACATGCATACTACATATATGTGCATATGCAGCCTACTGTAGGATCAAACGCCGTAGCCCCACGATGATCCATCTAGGCTCTCCATCCTGTCCGTCAGATGCACCCATTGTTTAGGCCCAGAGCCCAAAATCCAGCCTGATCCATGACTTAGGTGGGTCACATGACAGAAAAACAGTTGATAGTGGACACGTGTCCGTTAAAACCTTCCTGATTATTTGTGGAGCTAATGAGATGCAGATTGGACATCCGTCCTGTTCATTTTGTGTCCCATCTTCACGAGGGGTCCCACCACTTTAGGCAATTTCATAACTCCAATGGGCCCCATGAAGTGATTTTAAATGCTTTAGGCGTGACTTTGTATTGTTCCAGATGGTGTGGCCCACCTGACTTCCAGATATGGCTGTTTTTTTTTTGGACATCTCATCACCAGGAGATGAACGGTTCCAACACATCATGCTGGGGCCACAGAGATTGACATAAATACATGTGTATGTTTGTGTGTGATTCATGAGAATTCTAATAGATTGATGCATTGCAGGTTAACGTTGTCACAAAACCTATTATCAGCGTGCTTGTACTACATCTCTAGCACATTGGAGGCTGCAGTTGTCAACCTAAATCCAGTCTTTACTTTCATATTATCTATAATGTCAATGCAAGAGAATCTTGGAATCAACACCTGGTGGGGTAAAGGGAAGATCTTTGGGACTCTTTTATCTGTCTCTGGTGCTTCAACTCTCATGTTCTGGAAAGATTCAACTGAGAGTCTGCTTGGCACAACCAGCTTGACAGAATGGGTGTTTGGCTTGGTTATGGTGGTTCTTGGGGTTCTTGCACTTAGCACATGGATTTTGTTGCTGGTATGTTAACATGAATTTCTATGCTTCTTCTTTTTCTTTCAAAAGCTTTCTTTTTTTTTTTCTTTTCCACACACAGTAATGAAGCATTCATGAAAACTTTTTGGGTGTAATTGAGGTGGGCAGTACTGTGATGTATTGATGAAATCCACTCTAAACATCAGATGTGTCACCTATGTGAGGCTTAGGGCCCAAAAAATCTAGCCCAAAAAATCTAGCCATTCTGTGATTCACGTGTGCCCGAAAATCATTTGAGAGCTTCTTTGAATCTTTATTTTTTATTTTTATCGAGCTTTGCCTAGTCTTTTTTCCAGTCGACTCGAGTTTTTCTTGAGTTTTGATTGAGTTGTGATGGGAACCACTTTTCTCCAGTCTTGGCGAAATCTGGTTGAGTGGAGTTGACTCAAGGTGAGTGTATTGAGATCTTTTTATTTCTTTCTTTTTTTTTTTTAATTTTAATTTTAATTTTAATTTATTTCTTTCTTTATTTATTATTTATTATTATTATTATTTTATTTTTTTTGCTGATTTTTTGAAGTATTTGCTTACGTATTGTCTTTTCACCAGCATTTCTTACTGTCATCTGCCATCGTGTGCTTGGCTAATTATCTTAGAAAATAAGGAAAAATGTCTATCCCTAGAATTTTCTCACGAGGCCTATTTGTACATCTACAAGCCATTAAATTTCTTAATTATCATGGCTTAGAAAATTTGATTTGTTTTTTTTACATTGTTTTGAATTTGCAGAGGCCGATGACAAAACGATACCCAGCAGAGTTTTCCCTGACAGCCATAATGTTTTTCTTTGGAACATTACAAACAGCTGTCATAGCCATATTTACGAGTCACGAAGCCACAGAATGGAGGCTTCATTGGGATTAAGAGCTCCTAAATATAGTATTTGGAGTAAGTGACGTTACCTTTATTTTTTCAGCACCTTTCATCCACATGCATCTATTATGTGAGAAACAATCGTAGAAACAAGTCCGAGTTCATGTTCTTCTTCACCTTTGTGGATCTCCTTGTAAGAAGTAGGTCCCATAGAATGCTTATGCCTAAGATCCAACTGTCCATATTTGATCGGGTTTGATTACATTCATGGTTTATGTGTGGCCCACCTTCAGGATTATTCTAACAAGTATCACATCCATGATTAGCCTTATGATTGGAAGTTACTGTTTATTGACAAACAAACAAGGAGCAGCATTTGAACAACTAAAAACAACCATAGCATGACATGCTATGCGATGGGATAGTCATCTTGTGTCCAGCATTTTCATCCATCTTTTAAAAACTCAAACTTGACCCAAAGGTCTACTGGGTCAAGTCAACTCAGACTCGATCCAGATTGACTTGACTCAAAGGTCTACTGAATGGAGTGTGTTTACAATGCAGTTAAGTAGAAACCTAGATGAGCTACTTGAGGCATAAGTAGCTTACCTTAAGTAACTTACTATCCAAATGCTATGTTACTTTTCTAAAATAGTGAACATTCGAAAAATAGTAAAAGACGTCTAAATGGATTCAAACACTCTAGATCCTGAAACACCCTAATATTGTGCAAGTCTTTTGATTCAAACTAAAAATTTACCCCTAAGATAATTGAATTTTGTGAAACTCTTTGGGATCCAATTGCCTTTGGCATTTGGCTTGGATGTATAACTCATTAACAGCTTTCTAATGACATTATAACTGTCAGTGAGATTTTCATTCTTTTCTACTCTTTCTAGTATTTTTCATAACCCCCATACCACCTGATTTCTCTTGATCTTGTCCCTGTATGCAATTATCCTTGTCCTAGATTAGTTTAAAATTGAGTTGCGTCCATGACACATGCATACCTGTGCATGCACATATAATGACATACCATAATTCTACTTAAGTTGGAATGGTAATCTCTAAACAACGATACTTATGATTCCAAACATGTGATGCAGGCCTTGTTTTACTGTGGCTTATCGAACCTCTTCACTACATGGTGTCCTGGAGTAAAGGGACCCATCTTTGTGGCCTCATTTGCTCCTTTTGGCTTGGTTTTGACCACGATCCTGGAAATTATATTTCTAGGCGACACCTTGTACTTGGGAAGGTAATTTCTTTAGCAATTCATCATGTGGCTAACATTCACATCAATGACCAATCTAGACCATCAAAATTGTGGGCCCCACTGTATTTGGCATACATCAAAAGTCGCACCAATTGGATGATCTTTACAGTCAGGATTTGCCTATTGAATTAGAACCACCATTTTTTTAATCAGCAATTTAGGGGCCACCAATCAGATGGTCACGATTGTCTGAGTAATGTGATTTTTGGTGTTATGCATCATCCGCCATGAGACCATGGTTTTCAGTCTGAATGAAGAGTGCATGCTTTCCACCTATATCTTGGATGAGTCGCCATTTTTATGGTGGAGTGACCTCTTGGATCAGCATGATTTCCTGACCTTGTTGGATGATTATGATGCAAATACAAATAGCAGAGTGGCACCACAAATATGGGTGTACGCTGTCTGGGGAATTTTGGTCATTGGGTACGGATGCCTTCTACCTCTTACAGCAGAGGGTAACAGAGGGAAGATATCTTCAACAACTAACAAACAGAGGGGAGGCATGTATAATTGTCTTCTATTTGTGGGGGAAGGTTGTTGCAAGTAAACCATTTTTGGGAAGGTGATTGCAAGTAATCCATTATAGCCACTTTCCCTCTAGATCTAACACCGTACACCTCTCAAAATCTATGTAGACATAGTTATGAGCAATCAGTTTCTCAAAGATAAATGGATGGCACATAATAAGCTGTGCATCAAATAGTTTTTTTTCGATACTAATATATTGAACACTATTCTCACATATTCCTTTGAATTTTTGCAGCATGTTGGATCAATCATGGTAGTTTTGGGCCTTTACGTTTTTCTATGGTCCAAATCCAAGGAGGACAATTGCGACACAATTAACACAATGGATCCATTGGACAAAGACAATTGCACCACCGCCTTGTTGGTCTAAACCGTAGCTCAGGACTCACTTCTTGGTTGTGTACTTAAAGCTGGAATTCCAACCTGTTCCCTCATGTATCTAGAAATTAAGTTGCTTATTTTCGAGGAAGAATTGTCTTGACAACAGAAGACTGAAATCCTTTCTTCCTCCTTGTGTAACCAGTGTAACCATTAAAATTATTGATTAATTCTTTCATTTAACGTTGTTTGTTTAGAAAAGCACGAAAATCGATTACACATTGAGGAGTTCAAAAGAGCTGCATTTTGTTTTATGTGATCTTCTTCTTCTTTTTATTTTATTTTGTTTTGCAAAAGTAAATACTGCTCATACGAAGAAACCCATTTGGAATTCTAGATGGGCCATGTTGGGACTCGCAGAAGCACACAAAACAAAATCAAGCAAAGTAATCACAAACATACAAACAAATCCAACATGAAGGCAATCTGAATTTTACGTGAAAAAACCCTTCTGGGAAAAAACCACATCACAAGGCGATGAGTAATGCTCTATGAAAGCAGTATTACAATAGATAAATGATCATATTGATTCGAATAACCCTTGAATCTCCTTTAAATCCCTGGCTATGCCCTTAAACCCTTTAGAACAACTTAAGAAGCCCTAATTTCCTCTGTAATCCCAATTATACTTGGTATACATATACTACCCAACTAGAATAGGAAACAATTTGCGCACTTGCGCAATTTTGCACGTGCCTTCGATGACATCGATAGCCATCGAAGGTCAGTTGACGATATCGAAGATCCTTTGATGCCATCGAGTAGCAACCTCTAAAACTGTCCAACAATCAGCTTGGATTTTTCAGATTTTCTCAATGGGATCAAGAAATGGGTTCACTAACAATGAGCTAAGTGGGTTTTTATATACCACTAAAAAGGCGGATGATGAGGTCTTTTTCAGTCGCTTGGTTATGTGCGTGATGAGCGATAACAAATGTCAGAAGTGTACAAGACCCTTGTGATGTTCAACATAAGAACAATACTATGATGCGGATTAGATAATTAGTATTTGCATGTTTGCATTGCATAGTTATATATGACATTTGGCTCAATAATCCTTTGTATTACATACCCTCAGTATGACTAATGACATTCATGGATTTGACAGCATAGCTCTCCATCATTTTTGCATACTCTGATCTCTATATATTTGTTATATGCATTTCGCACACACGCACGTGCTCTCTATTCTTTGCAGTAAGCTTAGGCACGTTGTTCATGTGCAAGTTAAGCTAGACAGCAGTAGTAGTACGACTAAAGCATGTGCGTGATCTTTCGTTGTTTTAATTATGCATTGTATTTCCCTTTATAACACTATACTTGAATCCTTTTTATAGTAGATGTATGTGATGACATTTTGGTTTGTGGTACATTATGGCTATACATCTTTATAATTTTATTTTATTTTTTTAAAAAAACATTCTGAAAATCCCCATTGTGGGATTCCATTTTTGGGACTTGGTGTATGGGCATTAGGTGATGAAAATTGGGTACAACGGAGGCCGTCAAACTGAAACTCAAATTACAATGAATGGGCACTACAAATTGGATTTGGAGCATGACAGAAGTTAGTATTAAAGCATAACTTGGAAATTACCTAAAACGATATTATCCATCCGCTATTGTCCCTAAGGTATACCTTTCACTACATGATTGCTATAAACTTAGAATAGTTAGGATCCCGATCTCATAAACTTAGAAATTCACCATAGGCTCTTGTTACACTTAGTCTAAAATGAGATTACTTGTTGTAACTGCTAATGTTTTAAGCACACAAGTAGATTGTCAAATTTCATAGACAAGATGTATAGTATATGGAACTTCAGCTCACTTCCGCATTTCAAGACAAGCACGACTCAACAATTCAAGACTAGAAAGCTCAGAAGGATTTCAAGAGAAGAATCATTTGTATGCCAAACCACATGTAAAGAAGACTTTAGGAAAGACCCTATGTTAAAATGCATCTTATTGGTTTTCTAAGATTTAACTTATTGCAAATTTACATGAAAATTCAGGAGTGTTCGGCCAGCCCAACCTTATCTTGGTCAGCCCAAGAGTGACATAAGTCAAGTTTCCAACTATGCAGATATTTTTATTTCCTAAAAACTTCGGCTAGCTGAACCTTGTTTATGGCCTACCGAAGGTATCTCACCGGAGGTATCTCAAGGCAGTCGAAGTTTGGCTCGGGCCAACCTATGTTTATTTCAAAATAAGATCCTGCAAAATTAGTTAGTTGTTGAAACAAAATCATGGAAATTCAGCAAGTCGAAAGGATTCTTAGGCTAATCGAAGATCCAGATCTTTTGCTATAAATAGATATCATTTCTCAATATTTCAAAACATGAAAATAGAGAGAAAGTTCTAGAATCAAAAGAGAGAAATCTTATTCTTTTTAAGCTATTTATATTGTCATTCTTATATTATTTTTATAACTTATTCAATTCTCTTCTCAAGTAGTGTTAAATTCAATTAGAGAGTGCCCTATACATAATTTGAGAATAGAGGATTGAATCTGCAACTTTTAAGGTTTTGTTCTATTAAAAATAAAAAATAAAAAATCATATATCCCTAGGTCCTTTTTTGTTGTGCATACATTAGTTCATCTTCATCTAAGAAAAACAAAGGATTGCTACATTTACTGAAGCTTCAACTTCAAAGGCTTTATTAATATCTTCGCTTTGACTTCAAGAAGATAAGTTATTCATTTAGTAAATTACTTTTACTTTGGGTTGATTGAGATAAGCTCGTCAAAATCTCATTGGGGTTATGAAGTGATGAGCTCATTAAAATCACCTGAGGTTGGTTGTGATAGCCTGCGAAAAAAAAACTGTAAGAGGTTGTTAAAGTTAGCATGTGAAAACCTTGAATATAGTGGAAAACCAAAATTACATGGAGAAATAATTTTAAGAGTGAGGTAGGTGTGTGTTAAATACCGAACCACTATAATTTTGTTTGTCTTTTGGTGATTGATAATCTTATTCTTGTATTTATCATCTTCAAATACTCAAATCAAGGAAGTAGCGAAATAAGGTTATCTTACTATTCAATTAAAATCAATATTTCAATATTAATTGTTGTTGTGAGTTTATTTTCTAAGATTGATTATCAAAAATTGGTTAAGTCCTATTCACCTCACTTATAGGACACCGATAGCTCAACCTACAAGTGGTATCAGAGCGAGATTGCTCTTGATTGGATTTACCTCATAGAGCTAGATCTAAAGCTATAAGATGTCAAATTTTAAAAGTGTATCCATATCCAGGCTACCTCTCTTTGATGGCTCAAACTATTCATATTAGAATGTTCGGATGAGGATCTTCCTCAAATCCATAGATGAAAGTGTGTGACAAGCCACTATAACTTAACGATCCCCTCCTACGATGGAAGTAGTAACTAAAGATAGAACCACATTTATAAAAGAAATAGCCTACAATCAATGGGCAAATACTCAAAAAAAGTGAAAGTAGTGCTCATGCAAAAGCCTTAAAGGCTATAACTTATACCCCATCACTAGATAAATTCAAAATAATCATTTCGTGTGAAACAGCAAAACAAGCTTGTGATATACTTGAAATGACTTATGAGGAACTAATATTGTGAAAAATAAAAATAAATCTAAGATCCAAATCCTCAAAGACAAATTTAAGGAAATTTGTATGGAGGAAAATGAGACATTCATAGATTTCTATACAAAACTAAAGATATAGTTAACTCTTTGTGGGGTCTTGGAGAAAATATCCCTGAAAGAAAGGTTTGTGTAAAAACAAATAACATCATTGCCACCAATCAAAGCCCCCAACATCCACCTCAACAAGGGCACTAGTAGTACTAGCATTACCGTCCTCAACATCAACAACAATGATATCAACCACCACCGTCGCCGTAGTAAAATCCATAGACATAGCCTTCGCAACAGCAACAATAATAACAGTACACCCATCAAAACCGACAAATGAATAGGGAGTTCAGGAGGTTCACTCCACTCACACAAACTTACAACCAAATCATGGCAATGTTAGTATAGAAACAATTCCTCACTCTCCTACAACCTAGACCACCTACAAATCTTCTGTTGCGGAACTACAATAAAAAAGAGACAACGTGTGTATGACCCGACTGACCGTATGCTTCGTTTTTAGTGCTAGCACATTCCTGATGGACCAGATCGGCAAGTTTTGATCGTGACCCTATTTTAGTATCGTAACACCCCAAGACTTGTACCCTAGTGATAGTGCAGGCGCAACAATTCTAACGCCACACAACATGCCACATTGCGATACCTAGATTATAAGTTTTGGCACAATTCGACGTGGGCTGCACAACCCACGTAGGCCCGACTTACATAAATCTCAATGTTGTTAAATCAATCAATCCATCAATCCATCAATTAAGCCATCAATCAACCCATCCATCACTCATGTCACTCTCTCCCCATTTATAAGACCCTAACCCAAGTATGCACGCCGTTTCTTTAGGTCACGCGGTCCTACCGGTCAAATTCCGGTGACCCGCGACCTTCGAGTAGTGTTTGCGGTTGTCCTTGAGTTCGGGTCACGTTGACTCGACTCGGATCGACCCAAAACCTATGCCATCTTGTCCGCATCGTTGCTGTAGTTCCAATGCCGCATCCCTTGTGTTCATCTAAGTTGTAGATTATAAGTTGTAGGCACGCATCATTTTGAGTCTTTGATCATGTTTGTGGGACCTACCTAGTAGAGTGTACATGTTTTCCCATGGGGCCCACCCTAATGCACCTTCTCCCATAAGGCTGCCCTAGCTAGCTACCTAGCCTACCTAAAGCCTAGCAACTCATGATGAGTTTTCTTCCCCAAAACCCATCATTACTTCTCTAAACAAGAAAATCCATCGTTACTTTTTTCTTCCTAAAGCCTTACATGCTATCATAACCCCTTTACAACCACCTCTCTCTCTCCTTTCTCTTTCATTTCCTTTTCTCTCCTTCCTTGCTAGACTTAGACATCCAGTCCATCTCCCTCCATTTTTAGCCCCTTCTCTCCCTTATTTCCTATAACGTCTCGAAAAAATCCGTACAAAGATCCGAGTATCACCTCAGGCGGAAATCGCTAAGGATCAAATTATGTAGAAATTAGACGAGAATTAACTAAGTACTAAACTAAATTAATTAGTAGATTAGCTTGAACCACTTTCTATGCGAATTGCAAGACCTAAAATTAGTAGAATTGCTAACTTTACATTACCTAAAAACCTAGGAAAAATCTCAAAACCTAGTTGCTCTCGGGAGCACATTGAAACTCCGTATCGGACCTGGACCACATGTCAAAAGTCCTATTACTGCGAAACTATACTATTATGACTGCCTTACTAGGCTTGACAACCATCTCAGGAATCAGGTACAAATAGTATCCAGAAATGCACAACTTGAGCCTGGACCAAAGTGTGTGAGAAATGCGAATATCTTTAGAAAATAAACTCAAGCTAAAGTGAATTAGGCCGTTCACTTACAGGCCAAATTTAAGATTTTAAATCGTTAGATTTTGACCCAACTACACCCTCAGATCAAGAAAATTTTCCAATACATGTCAGCGTACTTGTGGCCCTGATTGAGTGATGGTGGCCGTTGAACTGAAACTCGTCCTCCACGGTCGATCTACAAATTTGATCTGACCGAAACTTTAACCTGCCATAGATCCATTGTCAGGGAACTTTCTCCAGACCATATGCAGGAAATGTACCTCCAGATGAGCTCCATTGGCCCGAAACAGCCACCCTTTGGCTATAACCTAAGTATATTATGGCCCTGGGGCCATTTGCACCAATTTTGGGCCTATATAAGGGCCTTAACACATGCCTCTCTCATTCTATACGATTTTCCTAAACCCTAGGAGAGAGGAGAGAAAAGAGGAGGAAAGAGTGAGGAGAAGAGAGAGAGAGAGAGAGAGAGAGAGAGAGAGAGAGAGAGAGAGAGAGAGAGAGATAGGTGCTGGGATTCATTCCCACTACTCCACGTGCCAAATCATCTCTCCCGTGTCGCTACACCGTCGAATCCGAATCCATTTTTGGGTAAGAAATCCTAACCCTAATTTGTTTTAGAAATCCGAATAAGGGAAACAGTGAAATAGCTAACTTATTTCATGATTTAGGTAGCCATTGTGCCATAGACAAAGGCGTAGTGTACGAACCGAGTTCATAATCGGCGTATCGACGAAATGTGTGGACTATAAATGTTTACATTATGATTTTCAAGGCTTTCAATGTCAGTTAATGATTTATGACTGACTTGATTACTGTCACACATACTTAGATGCGATGTTCTCCGTGTATTACACATATATATGAACTATGTTGAATATAATGCATTCCATGTATTTGTTGAAATGTCTGAATGAAAATGGAATTATGATTTGTGCTTAACATGATTATTGATTGAGAATACATGATTGTTGTATGTGTGGTAACTCCCTTGTGAAAGTTTTTACCATAATATATGTTATAATAAATTTATTACATGTATGTTGATATGTGTAGTCTAAGTGTTTGAAAAAATGTCTGAACTAGAAGTTGCTTGTTGAAATGTATTTAATAAGGGTGTTGAAATAAGATTTTAAATTACCATATCTATGGTTACAATTTCTTTCATGTAATCTATCTCACTACTATGTGCTTTATGGGTGAAATGCCTATGTATGATAATATGTACACCATGTGTTTGTTGAAATGCTCAAATGAGATTTATATTTGAATTGGTTGTCACATGCTATTTGACCATCACATATGAATGCCTATTGTATTTGAGTATGATTGGGACTAATATGTAGTCCAGGCAATCGGTAACGGCTTACGATTAGTGGCCAAGCTAGTTTCGCCACGACGGATATGTTCGATGAATCCGAGTCGTATGGTGATTATCGAAGTGGTTAGGCCATACGGGGTGCGTATGTACTCCACATTGATTAATTTAGCATGAGCTTGTACCAGTTGATCTTGTCAAGTAATCCGATTGGCCTAATGTATGTTCACCATGTATGGACGCTACTGCTTAAATCTAAGGTACTACTTACCAACGAAAAGCTTGTTTAACCTTGGTACCACGATCTGTTAAGACTCATGAGCCGGACATGGTGGTAGGGGACACCGTGGTCGAGCTGTCGGCCTACGTTAGGGTGACGAGCCTCCCTGTAGTGTCCATTGAGCAACTCAAAACTCGTGAGCCGAATACGGCGGTATGAGACACTGTATTCGAGCTGTCGGCCTACGCTAAGGTGACGAGCCTTTCTGGAGTGACCTTGAGTATAAACTGGGCCTACGTTGAGGTGACGAGCCTCTCCATAGCGACCTGAACTTGCCTATCCACTACTTTTCAATCAGGGGTGATGTTGCCCTATAACTTGTCTATCATATGTGATTAACTAGGATTAACGACCCTAGATGGATCATTGTTTGGGTAGATGATATAAAGGGAGTTGTACCTTAGCTTCTTGAATCTTCTGTATGAATAAGCCTAATTAAATATTAACACAATCATGCACCGCATTGCATATGCTTTGGCGAGGAAGCGCACGTGTTCGGAGTGGTGCATGCGCGATCGTGAGATGATGTCGATGAGGGAGTGCAGGCGAGGGCATGCATCATTATCGCATACCATTCTTGCATTAACAAGAATACTTAGGATATGATTGCTGTATTACTTTATCATTACTGCTTGACTGAATTGATAACATGTTAACCTTTGCCTCATAGCTCCACTGAGTTGATCACTCACTCCCACTCTGGGACGGTGTTTTAAAACACCAACCAGACTCTGTTGTAGCTACAGGTGATGGCGATGCTTATGAGGCGGAGCCTGACTTTTATGATGACAAGGAGGAGTTCTCCTACATGTAACTCTCTGGCGGGTTTATGTAGACCTAGAGTTGCGTCGACGAGGTTACAGGGATACAGATTAGATGTCATTACATTGTATCATTTTGTAAATTTTGGAACTATACATATAATTATTTAACCTGGTGACATGTTCATACTCTGGGGACTTACAACCACTTATATGCTTTATATATTTATCACAGTCTTCCGCGTGCATAATCTAATTGTCTCTGGAGTATGATATGCTGATTTAGTGTAATCTCATTCATGTTTAATGCACTAATACGGACAACATTTAATCATCATTATCTATGTTGCATAAGTGATGCATTGGAACTCGGAAGCTGAGCTTTTGCTCGACCCCTAATTTTTAGAGTGTTACAAGTTGGTATTAGACCATAATTTAGATTAAACTGGACCTGGGTTATGATAATATGATGCATACTAACATACTTTGGCTAGGAGGGAGCGATAAAAACGTAGAAACGAACGTAGGAGCCCAAGTTTCGCCAACAGGCGAAACTGACCGTTAAAACAGGACTCGTGTGCATCTGTGATCATGCGAGATGATCCCAGTTCTTTTTTAGACCATCAATCAACGGGTTTAGATGATAATTCAGCCTATTCCACACTTAAATGACCAGAATGCCTGAATATACGTGAGATAGCGCCGAAAACATCTCAAACGGACTCGCGGGCCCAAACGACGCAAATCAGGGGAAACCAAAGTGGCCCCCGCACTTTCCTGGCACCCTGGGGGGATGCCATTGCCCTAAGTCCAGTGGACCGCGATGACATCGCGCCTACCACGAGGCCTTGTGGTCTAGGGTTAGCGGGCCGGTCGGGCCGCAGCAGGCCGCGTTGGGCTAATGATGTACACGCATGCGGGGTCTTGCATGTTCACATGGGACCACTCTATATGTTCCCTTTTTCTTCATTCTTCCATTTTCAAGTCTTCAGACCCCTTCATCCTCTCAAAAATCTAATTTTTTTCTCTCAAATCTCCCTATCATCCTCAAATCTTCTTCTTCATCATCACTACATACCTACCTCCCACCATTCCCTTCAAACCCATCTCCTATCTCCCTCATTTCCTGCCATTTGAGAACACAAACCCTCCTTGTGTCTCAAAAATCTCAAAGTCCACCAATCCATCTTATCCCTCTATCTTGTTTCACTCTCATGACTCTTTTCGAGCTCGTAGCTGCTATATTCTCTCTCTCTATGCTTCTTTCCCTCATGGGAAAGAAGAGGGCTTTCATAGATGAAGTCGGGCCTAGCCACCCCACCCGTCTAAGAAAGCAAAAATTGGGTGTTGAAGCAAGTACAAGCGCCGCACGAGAGCTGAGGACGAAGCGGGATCTCGATCCTCAAATTTCACTTGAAAGGGCCCTATAGCCGGACATGACACATGGTGGGTTCTGGTGTTGTAGAATTCTCTATAAAGCACATGTGGACAAAAAGCTGTGGGTTATATCCGGCAATGGACCTCCTGTTGGACGCCGGATGGGGGCCCATATTTGAAGGCAAGTCACGTGCATGTGAGAGCACTGTTCGAGCCATCTACGCCCACATACAAGACCCATCGATGGAGCCTCTACAGTTCACTATTCTCATGGGAAGGCGGGAAGCCACAGTTGGTGTTGGTGTGATAGCTCAGATTATGGGGATGGAGCGTGGTAAGGTTCATGCTAGCGAGAAGAATCTCAGGAGTGTGCGTGAAAGAGATCGCCGTACACGATTTCTTTGCGGTTGCCTGATCCACTGGAATCAAGGCAACTGCCTCCCAGCGACCAAGATGACTCATGACTTCCTCCTACTCCACCACATATTCACACATAATGTGTATCCTAGGTGGAGCAATCGCAGTGAATGCACGTGTTTGATGGTAGACTTCCTATACAGAGCTGGGCAAGGAGACAAGCCGTGCCTGCCTACATACGTACTACACAAATAGTTTAGACCGCACGCTCTCCTAGGACAGATATTTCACTCCCATTCGGCCGACTTATATGTAAGCTTGCTCATGAATTCGGTTACAGACTTGGCCTAGAAAATCTTACATCGATCCATTTCATCAACGACATTATGCTTCACATGGGTATTAGGCCATGACAACGTCAAGCCCAACTCGATGAGAGTGAGGATGAGACGAGAAGTGAAGATGAAGAAAGTGATGAAGAAGATGACGAAAATGAAATAGAGAAAGGAAGCAAGGAAGAGGGAGAGCAGGAAGAGGAAGAAGAGGAGGCCCAAGACTCTGACGAGGGCTCTCCACCTACTACACATGAGCGCCACCATGATCGGGCTGCTTTAAAAGCTCACTTGGCTCAGATTGAGGAGGGCCAAGTCACCCTAAGACAAGAGGTCAGAGAGACTCGGGCCAAGTTTGAAGAGAGTCAGGCCTACATGAAGCAAAGATTTAAGAAAGTGTCTCGCACCTTGAAGGGTGCTGTATGCAGGACAAGGGTGCTCCCCCACCATCACCAGATTCAGACGACTAGTCCTATATTGTAGTCGTCATTGGGTCTTTTCTTTCCTTATTTTTTGTGTTTTCTATATTATAGCCTCGATAGGCTTAGTAGTATGGTAGAATGGTTGGTATGTTTTAGTATTAAAAAAAAAATTTATTTAGATTAGCTCATATGCATCTTCTGTCATGAACCATGTAAAACTACATCTCATGTATTATGACAATTTTGGTTAAATGAAATGCATGCAGCTCCTTTTGTTATGTAATGTGTAGAATGCTTGAGAAATTGAGTGTTGTTATGATGAATCTCACACACGTTACACCCTATGTTGTATATAGGGAATGCCACCTAAGGCCACTCGGAGTACAACATGTCTTACACTTGGTGAATCGATTGACGGGGCACCACCCTTAAGCGATAGCCATACGGATCCTAGTTTGGGCCCAAATCACGAGACTATGACAGATTCTCAGTCGGCCACAGGCTCCACAAATGGGCTGACACCTTTTGCACCACCGGTTCCAGAATAGAACCACACGTCTACCTCGACGCCACAAATGCCTCAGGCAGCTCCTCCTGATAGGTTGGAGCAGATGATGCTCCTTATGCAGCAATAACAGTAGATTTGGACCACCATCACTGGGGCTCTTGTCGAGAACGTGAATGTGGTTCCTCCTACACCACCAGTGCACCCTGTTGGAAATCTGAATGCCAGCAGCTTATTCAAGCAATTCCAGCACTTCTGACCTCCCACTTTTGCAAGTACTCACAGACACGAGGAGGCTGAATATTGGCTTGACTGCATCTCTAAGATGCTAAAGCCGCTGCACTACACTGAGGAAGAGCAGGTTGAGTCGGTCACGTATATGTTTGAAAAAGAAGTTAGTCTCTGGTGGGACAGCATCCTTCGGACGATTCCCGAGGGGTATGTGGGAAGTATTTCCCCCTCACCTACCATAACAAGAAGGAGAGTGACTTCCTTTGCCTCCGTCAGGGAGGAATGACTATGGCCGAATATGAGAATAGATTCACGGAGCTGGCCAGATATGCGGTGATTTTTTGAGGGTCTGCGACCTGAGATACGTATGAAGATGTGTTGCGCTAGCAATCCCAATTATGTTGAGTTAGTGAACATGTCTCTGCGAGCTAAGCAGGACGGGGACAGACTATCCCATTCACGCATACCCGTGGGTCCGAGGCCTCGACCAGATTTGCCGAGCAGACCATTCCTCGGTAAGAGGCCACGCGCAGATTCGCTTCCTAGACTTACGGCTCCACCGACTCAGTTGAGGTGAGCAGACTTGTGATGCACCTACTGCAAGAGGTCGGGTTACACTGACACTTACTGCTTCATCAAGATGAGGGACAACGGCTTCGCGCCTCCTCAAAAGATCAACCGTTAGTTACCCCAGGCCATCTCAGTTCCACTTCTATGATCAACACCACCTGCACCTCGGTTTAGGCTGCCTCAACCGCCTATGGCACCACAGCCAAATCGTTCTCAATAGGCGCGAGTACATGTGCTTGTAGCTGAAGCTTCTGAGTCAGCAACTACAGTGCCACTGGCTTTTGAAGTGACGACACATATCCAAGGTACACTAGTCTTCCTATTAGTGAACACCGGGTCCACTATTTCGATCACATCATGCGCAGTAATCAAGTGACTAGGGTTGGTAACTACTCCTATGGTTGGGGTGAGGCTGCTTACCGTCACAGGGACCTTCTCAGACTCCACTAAGACTTGTAAAGATTTCTCGATAGATTTAGGGAGCAGAACAGTGCTCGTTGACCTGATGGTTGCCCTATTATGTCATTATGACATCATTCTCGATATGGATTGGCTCACTGAAATGAAGGCAGAGATCGATTGCGATACTAGGGTGGTGATAGCCCATGGACCTGAGGGAACGACCTTTACTTTCCCAGTTCAGGTCAGTTGGTACTACCGTGTTAGTTGTTATGTTACCTTACTAGAGCATGTTGATGGTCCGATACTTGGAAATACGCTAGTAGTTCAGGATTTTGCAGACGTGTTCGGAAAGATACCTAGATTACGTCCTCAATGCAAGATCAATTTTACCATCAACCTAGTGCCTGATGCGACACCTATATCTTTGCCTCTGATGTATCTAAGGTCCATGTGGACCATGTATGCGGGGTCAACCAGCTAAATTTCGCAGACAATTGGGAGCATGTTGATGGTCCGACACTACGGAGCATGCCAGTAGTTCAGGATATCTTTACCTTTGATGTATCTTTACCAAGATTTCACGGATGCGTTATGGGGGCCACCTCTGATGTATCTAAGGTCCATGTGGACCATGTATGTGGGACCAACCAGTAGGACTAGCGTCCCCTACTGGACGTCCAGCATAGCGGACCGTCTATGGGCTAGCACACCATGATGTATGTTTTGTGTCCACGCTGTTTCCACCCTTTGTGGTGGCCCACATGGAGTGTGGGACCACCCCAGATGGACGTCCCATGAGGGGCTACCTCAGGGATGTGTGGAGCCCACTTTGATGTGTGTATGGGCCAGGACACCAAGTCCTTCGGAAGCACAGGCCATGGGTTGCTCCTGGGCCTGCAGCCCAGCAGCAGGCCCACCTGTTTTGTGTGTACCACCCTCTTTCTCCATCTGTAGGCCCCCTGTAAATATTACTGGCTCTTGTGGAAATATTTTCCACATGTTTTAACAAGTATCTAGGCTTTAGTAGGCCCAAATTGTTGATGGACTGAAAATTCAGTAAGGGCCCAAATGAATATTGTTTTGGACTCAATTGTATGAGATGTGGGGCCCACCTTATTGAGAAAGCTGGGGTGCATGATGCACACCTATTTTGGTAATATTTTGGGCTTGATTAGTGCCCCTTTTGGACTTGATTAATGCATAGTTTGACTACCCCTTTTTATGGTCCTTGTGGACCCAAGTATGATAAGATTTTTGGGACTTCCTAGTGGGCCAAGAGTGGGATAGAGCATCCCACCTTGGCCCAGCCATATGTTGGGCTGATTTCTACCATTTAGATGGACTTGTGGGCTAGATAAAGGTAGTTTTGGGCCCTTGGTTGCCCATGTAAAAGTACTAGTTTTTGGGCTGATGTAAAGGGGCCCATTCCACCCAACTTAAACTTATTTTCGGGCCATGTATTTGTGCCCATGGGCTGCCCCTTAAGTTCACCTAAATGTATGGGTCTTATGGCTAATGGGACTTGGGCTTTAGGCCTTGTTTTCCCTCCTTGGGCCTTATGTTTATGTGGTTTGTGGATTAGATGCCTTGGGGCAATGGTGGTTGAAAGTCCCCATTTGGACCCCTCTAGGTCCATTACTTACTAAGTGTGGTTGAATGCCCACCTTAGTCCCTTGCTAGGCCTGTTTCCATATTATCTAGGCCTTAACTTTGTATGCTTAGTCTCGTGGGTTACCCCAGGTAAATGGGCTCCCACTAGAGGTTGTATTCTTTATGAGGAATTGGTTTAGTACCTACACTCTTCATGGTTAGGTAGAGAGTATATCTTCTCATTCACCTCATTGACACCCTTATTCATCTTCATGGCCCACTCCCATACACATCATTCGCAGGCTTGGTTGAGGTATGATTGGCCATGGATATACCATTGTGTAGGACATGTTGGTATCTCCCCGAGGGATAGAGTTTACCCTCTTAAGCATGGTGTATGCTTGGGATTGATGCATGGTTGATTGTGTGATTTATGAATCTGGCATTGCATAGCATGTGGATATTCACCCTTTCTTCATCAGGGTCGTAGCCTCCACAGAGATATCGTAGATGGCTGTGTTTGGATATCGAAAATGATTCTTGAGCATTTGGGGTGTGTAGGATATCCCTAGGTGAAAGCCCCTAAACTTCCATGGTATTAAGGGGATGCCTCAACACCGAGACTGAATGAAAAACATGAGTGCCCAAGTGCCTTATACCATTAGGCCGTGACTCCCACTGTTGCAAGGTCACTTGAGATGGGGTTTTGGCCTTACCCGCCTGAGTGAAGGGGCATAGCTAGGCTGAGTTTGACTAGCTCGTGATATGGGTTTGATACCATTGAGCCTCGTTGGTGATTGGCTGTTCACAGGCGGGTAGTGAGGTCTCTTACGCTCGTTTGACTGTGCGGGTTTATAAACCGGCAGTCATCTTGTAGTGTATTTAACCCTGGTGGATTCCTTATGATGGAACTATACTTGATGTGTGGATTGGATATGAGAACTAACATTACTTCTCATTGCATTTGCATCGGCTGTATAAGCCTTATATTGCATCACCTTAGTAGGGTGCCCAATACTCATGTATTGCATTGTATAGCTTTGGTACGGCTTACTGCATTCATAACTTAACCTTTGTATGACTGGAGACATTGGTATTGTTCATTGGCTCCTTCTACATTCTCCTTATTCTTCTGAACACCATTGTCACACACTTACACCACCCTCTAAGCTTTCTATAAGCTTATGCACAATTGCTGCGTGCAGGAGATCCTATGTCAGTGCAGTAGTGGAGGAGCTGTGGATTGGATTGGCCTAAGCTGAGGACCTGTTGCAGACCTTTCCTTTCCCTTCTTTCTATATTATGTATTTCCTTTTGAGCCTTGTACCTGTAAAGTTTAAATTCTTAGTGGATTTTGCAGTGTGTTTCTTGTTTATTTACTGAGATTTACTCGCTACGATCTTGAGTATGCTCAATTGGATTGGAATTGTAATATGAAAATCCTCCTTGTAGGATCCCAAGATCGAAACCTATGCCAGGAGCTGAGAATGGGGTACTACGAAGATTGTTGCGGTCGGAACCGGCTATCAGATTCCTTGTGAGTCCGATCATCGAGTCTGGGGCATGACAAGAGTTGGTATCAGGGCATAGGAAATAATTTTGAAATAACTTGGGATAACATTGCATATCTGTTGCGAGCTTAGGACAAGTAGTGTCTCGAGAGCCTTCTTTTTGTTTGAGCCTGTAATATTCTGACCATATGCGTCATCATCCTTGTTCTTTTGTAGACGATGCCGCCTAAGTGGGGCACTCGTGGCCGTGGTTCCCATCCTGGTCCAGTTACCCATTCTACTCGAGCGCATCTAGCTCCCACTATTGAGGACCCAGCTCCTGAGGTCTTGATTCCGCCCCCTTTGGCGCTTATTCCCCTGCCTGAGCCTACTATTCCAATTTCTGAGGCTCCAGCTCCTTTTGCCACACCGTGCCTCCGCCTGAGGCCGCCCCTGCTCATCCTATGATTTTGGTTAGGGTTGAGTATTTTCAACAGATGATGCAGGCCGTCACTGATGTCCTTCAGACCGTCAGCCTGCCGCCAAGGTTCCTGTGCAGTCTGACTTACCACGTGCGAGCGCGATATTTCATGAGTTCCGGCAGCATGATCCCCAAGTTCAGGGGTGAGCTTGATCCTTTTGCCACCGAGTTGTGGCGCATGGAGATAGAGAGGATATTCGACACTATGTAGTGTCCGGCTGGTCAGAGAGTTTCCTTAGCTACCTTCCTTCTACAGGGTGAGGCCCGGCATTTGTGGTCATCAGTATCGAGGATGGCTGATTCTCGGTTTGTTTGGACTTGGGAGGAATTCGTGGTCTGTTTCAACCAGAAGTTCTTCCCCAAGCATGTTCTGGAGCAGAGGGCTATGGAGCTCGAGACTCTAGTCCAGGGAGATATGATAGTGTCTCAGTATGAGGCCCATTTCTTAGTTTTTTCCAGATTTGCTCATTATCTCGCCGATAATGAGAAGAGGAAGGCCTGCCATTTCCAGAACGGTTTGTGTCCCACTCTCCACAGCCGAGTAGTAGGCCATTGCTTGACGACGTTCGATCAGGTCATCCACTGAGCATTGGTTTATGAGGAGGACTGGGCTATGACCAAGAGGACCCGTGATTAGAGTTTTGGTGGAGACCGGAAGAGGAGGGTACCAGCCGATAGTTCCCGACAACACTATCAGTAAAGGCAGAGAGGCAGATCTGAGTTTAGGCAGCCTGTAGCATAGACAGTAGCTTCATCATCAGTGCAGCTAACCGTTCCTTCCTTTCGGGCCGTTTTCTAGTGTTTGTTATGGATGTGGGTAGACAAGGCATCGTAAGCGTGACTGTCCTCATCCCTTGCAGCAGCAAAGGCCACCGCAGTTGCCTCCTCCCCATCCTCCTTAGCAGCAGCAGCATCAACAGCGAACACAACATCAGGCTCCCACTCCTAGGCCTCCTCCTTAGCAGTAAAGGCAACCAGGCAGGCCTCCACAGCGGCCACAGCAGCAGCAGAGGCAGTAGCAGAGGGGACTGGTACCTCCCCCACAGTCCCTGGGTTGAGTATATATTGTCATACACCAGGCACAAAGTCAAGATCCATAGACTTCAGGCTTATTACTTTTGCCAGCTCAGGCTAAATTCTATTCGCGTAGCAGGCGCAGGGCCATGACCATCAATCTTCTACCGATGGAGTTGTCAAGGGTATTCTCCTTATTTCTGCTTGTGTTGCTCATGTTCTGTTTGATTCTAGCACTTCCCATTCCTTCATGGCCAAGGAGTTCTATCAATCGACCGGTATTCCGTCGGATTCCGCGTTTAAGGCTTCAACCGTTTCGACTCCCTTGGGGAAGTTCGTTGTTTTGAGCCGTCATTGCCCTTCTTGCCCGGTTTTGGTTGACGATATGTTCTTGCCTACCGATTTGTTAGTGTTGCCGATGGTGGGTATGGATTGGCTTGCTGAGTACCATGCTATCTTGGATTGTGCCGCGAGGATAGTCACGTTTCATATTCCTGGCTTGCCAGTGTTCTAGTTCGTTGCCGAGCCCAGAGGAGAGTCGTTGTCCAATTTATTAGCCTGTATTGTTGAGGAGTTTGTGGTAGGGTGTATTGAGCAACTGCCAGTAGTCTATGATTACTCGAATGTGTTCCAGGAGATCCCGGGTTTGCCGCCGCCTTGGTAGATTGAGTTCCAGATTGATTTGATGCCCGATACCATGCCTATCTCGAAGGCCCCTATCGGATGGCACCGATGGAGTTGCGGGAACTATAAGAGCAGTTGGATGAGCTACAAGAGTTAGGTTTTATTCGTCCCAACAGTTCACCGTGGGGAGCCCTGGTATTATTCGTGAAGAAAATGGATGGCTCGTTGAGGCTCTATGTAGATTACTGAGAGCTCAACAGGGTCGCTATCAAGTACAGATACTCGCTTCTCAGGATAGATGATTTATTCGATCAGCTGCAGGGTGCACGGTTCTTTTTCAAGGTAGACTTACGCTATGGTTACCATTAGATTCAGGTCCGAGAGGAGGATATTTCGACGACAGCATTCCGGACGCGTTATGGTCACTTTGAGTTCCTGATCATGTCGTTTGGACTAACTAATGTGCTCACCATATTTATGTAGCTGATGAACGAGGTTTTTCAGCCTTTCCTTGATTGGTTCATGGTGGTGTTTATTGATGATATTCTTGTGTATTCGAGGACCTGGGAGGACCATATAGGGCACTTACAGATTGTGCTTGAGACCCTTCATGCCCATCGACTGTATACGAAGCTAGAGAAGTGTGAGTTCTAGCAGGAGGAGGTGAAGTTCCTCGATCATGTGATGACGAGGGAGGGTGTCGCTATGAACCCCTTGAACGTTGATGCAGTGTGTCAGTGGGGCCAACCTACGAACGCGTGCGAGATCCGTAGCTTCCTTGGTCTGGTGGGATATTATCGTCGATTCATCAAGGGTTTCTCCCGTATTGCTGTACCACTGACCCGGTTGACGTAAAAGGGTGTTGTGTTTGTCTAGAGTGACGCCTGTGAGGAGGCATTTATGGAGTTAAAGGGCCGCCTCACGTCCGTTCCTGTCCTCACTCTTCCTGATGGGAGTGATGGTTTTGTTGTGTTTACCGATGCCTCTAAAGTTAGCTTGGGTGCTGTTCTGATGCAGCACGGGAAGCCTATGGCGTATGCCTCATGCCAACTCAAGGTCTACGAGTTGAACTACCCCACCCATGATCTAGAGCTAACAATAGTTGTCTTCGCACTGAAGGTGTGAAGGCATTATCTTTATGGGGTTAGGTTTGAACTATTCTCAGACCATAAGGGCTTGAAGTATTTGTTTTCACAGTCCAAATTGAATATGCGACAGAGGCGATGGATGGAATTGTTGAAGGATTATAACTTTGACCTTCAGTACCACCTTGGTAAGGCGAATGTGGTGACGGACGCACTCAGCCATCAACCATGAGGCCTGGTGGCATAGATGATGGTTCGAGAGTGACAGGTGCTCGAGGATGTTTCAGAGTTTGACTTTGAGTTCGGTTCACGGTCTTCTATCGTTCAGCTTTTGAGCTTATTGTTTCAACCCTCTTTAGTTGTTAGGGTGATTGAGGTTCAGCCGACGGACAAGTCACTTTAGGAGTACCGAGCAGAGGCAGCATCCATGGAGCAGTCAGACTGGTAGATTGGTTTCGATGGTGGATTATGCTTTAGAGGTCAATTGTGTGTCTCGGACGTGCCAGGGTTGCATTGTGATCGGATGATCGAGGCACACCAATCGAGATTTACCATCCATTCGAGCTCCATGAAGATGTAAAGAGATATGAGGAGGCAGTACTTTTGGTTGGGGATGAAACGCTAGATTGCTAGCTTCGTGGCCGAGTTTGACACTTGCCACTATGTCAAGGCTAATCACTAGAGATCCCCTGGTCCCTTACATCCGTTGAGCATTTCAGTTTGGAAGTGGGAGCATGTGTCTATGCATTTCATCGCAGGTTTGCCAATGACTCGGCACGGTCACGATACCATCTGGGTTATCATTGATCGTCTGACGAAGTCGACTCATTTCATTTCGATGCGTGCTTTTTGGACTATGGACCGGCTTACGAAGGTATTCATTGAGGAGATAGTGAGATTGCACAACATTTCGATTTTGATTGTATATGACCGAGACTCCAGATTTACGTCTCAGTTTTGGAGGAGTTTCCAGCAGGTGATGGGGTCTACCTTGCATCTCAGCACCGCTTATCATCCGCAGGTCAACCAGATCTTTGAGGATATGCTTAGAGCCTGCGTGATTGATTTCGCGAGTAGTTGGGACGAGCATTTGCACTTTGCTGAGTTTGCATACAACAACAATTATCAAGCGACTATTAGCATGACTCCTTTTGAGGCACTCTATTGTAGACCGTGCAGATTTCCTACTTATTGGACCGAGGTTGGAGAGCATCATTTCCTAGGTCCCGAGCTTGTGCAGTGACGTCAAATATTGTGGATATTATCAAGCAGAGGATGTACACAACTCAGAGCCGGCAGAAGAGTTTTGCTGATCGTTGACGTCGACCCCTTGAGTTTGTAGTTGGGTATATGGTATATCTCAAGGTCTCTCCTATGAATGGCGCAGTTTGTTTTGGAGCGAAGGGCAAGCTTGCCTCAAGATTCATTGGACCTTTTGAGATTACTGAGCGCATGGGCGCTGTGGCCTATAGGCTTGCCTTACCTTCAGAATTGTCTGGGATCCATGATGTGTTCCATGGATCTATGTTGAGGAAGTATAGGTCGGACTTCATTCCAGTGATTGATTGGCAGCCCCTTGAGGTCCGTGAGGATGCCTCCTATATTGAGCAGTCATTTGTATCCTTGATCGGAAGGAGCAAGTTCTTAGGACCAAGGTCATTCTCCTAGTGAAGGTGCAGTGAGGTCATCATTTGAAGGTTGAGGCGTCTTGGGAAAGCGTGGCTAAGATTAGAAGGCGTTATCCCCATTTGTTCGATGCTTGATTGACTATATGATTGTATGCATTGCCTTCTCTATTGATGATTTTTATATATGATGATTGTATTTTTTTGCATTTTATTTTTTTCTGAATTTGGTAAATTTCGAGAATGAAATTTCTTTGTTAGTGGGGAGAGCTATAAGACCCTAACCCAAGTATGCACACTATTTCTTTAGGTCACACGGTCCTACCGGCCGAATCCTGACAACTCGCGACCTTCGAGTAGTGTTTGCAGTCTTCCTTGAGTTCGGTCATGTTGACCTGACTCGGATCGACCCGAAACCCATGCCATCTTATCCACATCGTCGCCGCAGTTCCGATGCCGCGTCCTGTGCGTCCATCCGAGTTGTAGATCATAAGTTGTAGTCATGCATCATTTTGAGTCTTTTATCATGTTTATGGGACCTAACTAGTAGAGTGTACACGTTTTCCCATGGGGCCCACCCTAATGCACCTTCTCCCATAAAGGCTACCCTAGCTAGCTACCTAGCCTACCTAGAGCCTAGCAACTTATGATGAGTTTTCTTCCCCAAAACCCATCATTACTTCTCTAAATAAGAAAATCCATCATTACTTTTTTCTTCCCAAAGCCTTACATGCTATCATAACCCCTTTACAATACCTCTCTCTCTCTCTCCTTTCTCTTTCATTTCCTCTTCTATCCTTCCTTGCTAGACTTGGACGTCCAGCCCATCTCCCTCCATTTCTAGCCCCTTTTCTCCCTTATTTCCCCTCCATCTCACCATTATAAACCCATCTTGGCCATTGATTCATGACCCTTGAAGCTTGAGGTGCACGGTGATGGTAGAAGCTTGGAGATCCAAGAGGTGGGTGAGCTTGCATTCTAAAATTTTAGATTTCTCTTATTTCCTTCTTGACTTCATTCTCCTTTCATTGATGGAGCTTGTGGGACCCATCAAGTGATGATGGTGGCCCCAAGACTCCATGGATATGACTTGTAGCCTATCCTACATTGCATGCATGTGCATGCAAGGGACCATTCTCCATGGATCTCTTCATGCTATTTAATTCCTTTGATCAGAGGTTCTTGGGTCATCTAGACCCTTGATCTTTGATGGAGATTGGATCTCCACCATAGATCCCAAGTAGGAATCATATGATCCATGTATATCTTGTGTATCTTGTATAATGGAATGTATATGCATGTGTGATGAAGGGAAGGGCCTCAATGTGGCAGAGACCCTTCTCTTGTGGCTGGATCTTTATTTTTCCCTTGTAGATAACCTCTGATCATGTGTGTGTGGCCCACCTTGTGGACCAACAAAAATACAGACCGTCCATGGAGGTTAGATGTTCATAACAGTCCACCTTGGACATGTGGCCCCAAAAATCCACCTAAATGGGGCACATGTAAGGGGTTTTTGTTATTGGAGAAGGTCTAGATGTTTGTGGGGCTCACTGGGGTGGTCCATCCCATGATGTTCTGGGATTAAATCCCATTTTAAATAATATTTATATTTAATTCTTTTCAGTTATATGTTGTTGTCTAGAACTGTCTGGATAGATTTTTGGGTCAACTTGAGGCCAAATTTTGGAGCTTTTGGTGGAAGATTTTTGTACCAAGTAATATATGAGTTTTGAAGGCGTATGTCTCACCTATAAGCATGCCAAATTTCAGCCTCAACTAATCTCATTTGGGTCTCTAAAAGAGTGGGCCAATATGGGATGTTGCTGGATTTCTTTTCTGTAAATTCCAACAACATTGTCTCACATAAAACCATAATTTAAAAATATTTTCTCTGATGGTGAGCAATCTTTATGGACCTTCACTTATTGTATAAATGATGAGGGACCTTGGCCTTAAATTTTTAGATTTTTAGAGGCCTGGACCCACTCCATTGGAGTGCCCAAAGTTAGTACAACAACATATATTGTTGGAATTTTTTGCTACCTTGCTGACCTCTTGAGTTGCAACTGATTTTGGGCCCTAGTCCAGCTGGACTTGTGTATTTTTAGTGGCGCCCACTTCTGATGTATCTAAGGTCCATGTGGACCATGTATGTGGGGCCAACCAGCTGGACCAGTGTCCCCTACAGGACGTCCAGCATGGTGGACCGTCTATAGGTTGGCCCACCATTATGTATGTTTTGTGTCCATGCCATTTCCCCCCTCTATGGTGGCCCACGTGGAGTGTGGGACCACCCCAGGTGGACGTCTCATGTGGGGCCACCACAGGGATGTGTGGAGCCCACTATGATGTGTGTATGGGCCAGGACGCCCAGGCCTTGGGATGCCCAGGCCATGGGCTGCTCCTGGGCCTGTAGCCCAGTAGCAGGCCCACCTGTTTTGTGTGTACCACCCTCTTTCTCCATCTGTGGGGCCCCATTGTAAATATTGCAGGCCCTTATGGAAATATTTTTCATATGTTTTAACAAGTATCTGGGTTTCAGCAGGCTCAAATTGTTGATGGACTGAAAATTTAATAATGGCCCAAATGAATATTATTTTGGACTCAATTTATGAGATGTGTGGCCCACCTTGAAAGCTGGGGTGCATGATGCACACCTATTTTGGTAATATTTTGGGCTTGATTAGTGCCCTTTTTGGGCTTGATTAGTGCATAGTTTGGTTACCCCTTTTTGTGGTCTTTGTGGAGCTAAGTATGACCAGATTGTTGGGACTTCCTAGTGGGCCCAGAGTGGGCCAGAACGTCCCACCTTGGCCTAGCCATATGTTGGGCTGATTTCCACCATTTAGATGGACTTGTGGGCTAGATAAAGGTAGTTTTGGGCCCTTGGTTGCCCACTTAAAAGTGCTAGTTTTTAGGCTAATGTAAAGGGGCCGATTCCACCCAACTTAGACTTGTTTTTGGGCCATGTATTTGTGCCCATGGGCTGCCCTTTAAGTTCACCTAAATGTATGGGTCTTGTGGCCAATGGGACTTGCGCTTTGGGCCTTGTTTTCCCTCCTTGGGCTTTATGTTTATGTGATTTGTGGATTAGAAGCCTTGGGGCAATGGTGGTTGAAAGTCCCCATTTGGACCCCTTTAGGTCCATTAGTTGTTAAGTATAGTTGAATGCCCACCTTAGTCCCTTGCTAGGTCTGTTTCTATATTATCTAGGCCCTAGCTTTATATTCTTAGTCTCGTGGGTTACCCCAGGTAAATGGGCTCCCACTAGAGGTTGTATTCCTTATGAGGAATTGGTTTAGTGCCTAGACTCTTCATGGTTAGGTAGAGAGTACATCTTCTCATTCACCTCATTGGCACCCTTATTCATCTTCATGGTCCACTCCCATATGCATCATATGCATGCTTGGTTGAGGTATGATTTGCCATGGTTGTACCATTGTTTAGGACATGCTGATATCTTCTCGAGGGATGAAGTTTACCCTCTTGAGCACGGTGGATGCTTGGGATTGATGCATGGTTAATTGTGTGATTCATGTATCTGGCATTGCATAATATGTGGATATTCGCCTTTGCTTCATCAAGGTCATAGCCTCCACAGAGATATCGCAGATGGCCATGTGTGGATACCAAAAATTATTCTTGAGCATTTGGGGTGCATAGGATATCCTTGGGTGAAAGCCCCTAAACTTCCATGGTTCCGAGGGGATGCCTCAACACCGAGATCGAGTGAAAAAAATGAGTGCCCGAGTGCCTTATACCGTTAGGCCACGACTCCCACTGTTGCGAGGTCAGTTGAGATGGGGTTTTGGCCTTACCCGCCTAAGTGAGGGGGTATAGCTAGACTGAGTTTGACCTGCTCATGAAATGGGTCCACTACCATCGAACCTCGCTGGTGATTGGCTGTCCACAGGCGGGTAGTGAGGTCTCTTACACTCGTTTGACTATGTGGGTTTGTAAAGCAGCAGTCATCCTGCAGTGTACTTGACCCTGGTGGATTCCTTATGATGGAACTATACTTGATGTGTGGATTGGATATGAGGACTGACAATACTTCACATTGCATCTGCATCGGCTGTATAAACCTTATATTGCTCACCTTGGTAGGGTGCCCAATACTCATGTATTGCATTGCATAGCCTTTATATGACTTACTGCATTCATAGCTTAGCCTCGATATGGCTGGAGATGTTGGTATTGTTCATTTACTCCTTCTGCATTCTCCTTATTCTTCTGAACACCATTGTCACACACTTACACCGTCTTCTAAGCTTTCTATAAGCTTATGCATGATTGATGCGTGCAGGAGATCGTAGGTCAGCGCAGTAGCGGAGGAGCTATGGATTTGATTGGCGTGAGCTGAGGACCTTTTGTAGACCTTTCCTTTCCCTTCTTTCTATATTATGTATTTCCTTTTGAGCCTTATACCTGTAAAGTTTAAATTCTTAGTGGATTTTGCAGTGTGTTTCTTGTTTATTTTCTGAGATTTACTCGCTATGATCTTAGGTATGCTTAATTGGATTGGAATTGTTATATGAAAATCCTCCTTGTAGGATCCCAGGATCAGAACCTATGCCAGGAGCCGAGAATGGGGTACTACGGAGGTTGTTGCGGTTGGAACAGCTATCGGATTCCTTGCGAGTCTCATCACCGAGTCTAGGGCGTGACACCATTAGTCAAACAAGCCCATGCTTTGCTCACGCAACCCATAATTAGCCATCATTCTTTCCATCTTTTTCTCCTCATTTTACCCCTCTCTTTTCGTAATTCCCTATCTACCCAAAAAGTCTTACCATAAAACTCCCTCACTCCCTCTCATTTCTATCATTTTCTAGCAAGAATGGAGAGATATTAAGAGAGAGAAAGAAAAAGTTTAGAGAGAATCAGGGAGAGATTAAGATGGAAAGAGAAAAAAAAGAAAGATTAGGGAGAGATTAAGAGAAAAGAGAGAGCTTGAGAGAGGATTAGGAAGGATCAAGACAGTAAGATAAAGAGAACGGAGAAATGAGTTATTAGAGAAGGTTAGGGGTGGAGAGGAGCTTGGTGGACCATCCGATCGCCAATCCGAGCCGATCCAACTATCCATCGTTCAAAGTGAGTGTAAGGGAGGACAAACTCTCCCTTTTTCTATGCTTTCTTTCATTCCCATGGGCCCACAAGGGTGGGACCCACCTTGTTTAGGACCCACCCGAGCCGATCCAACTAGTGTTAGATGTGTATGGTGAACCCCATAGTGGCGGGGCCCACCTTAATGGTCGGGTCTCCTTCCCTTGCTTACTTTTGCCATTTCATTTCCCTTTATTTTTCTCATTTGATGATGTTATAGGGTGCACAGGTGGGCCACACTATCGAAGGGTGTGCCATGCACGCTTTCAAATTGTGGGCCAAAGCGGCCCACTATGATGTTTATTTTCCAACTAGCATATTGTTTAGATCACATGGATCTAGATGAAAGAAAAACACCAACAATCGGCATGATAAAAAAAACTCCTTGACCTACAGTGAGGAGGCCAATCTGATGGATGGCGTTGATCTCCTTAAGTGGGCCCCATTGCCCTTAAAATCACAAGAAACTGAGGGGGGTAGCTACAAGTGTCGTTAGATGCAAAACATCTAGAGACGCTGCTGGCAATGTCCCCCTTCCTAAGGTCACTGTGTGGCCTCCAATCGTTGTCCCACCATGATATATATAGATATTCCATCTTGACCATCCATCCGATTCCCCCTCTCAATTTGGTTGTTGATCCAAAATACGAAGCCAATCTGAATCTTCGGTGGGCCACCTATCAAGGAAATGACCTCCCCACTCCAATAATCAACTAGGGGCACAAATTGCCTATCTCAACTTCAGTCAATGAAGGGGATGACCTCCCCGCTCCAACAATCAACTAGAGGCATGCCTTGTCCATCTCAGCTTCAGTCAATCAAGGGGATGACCTCCCCGCTCCAACAATCAACTAGGGGCACACCATGTCCATCTCAGTTTCAGTCAATCAAGGGGTCAACCTCCCCTCTCTAGCGATCAGCCAAGGGCACAACTTGCCTATCCTAACAACAGTCAACCAGGGGCATGCATTGCCCACACTACTTACACCATCAGCTACACCAGTGTCATCCATCAATAGCCAGGGATGGAGATCCCCATCATCCGGTCATAGCCATGATAGTCTAATCCATTTGACTTATAAGCGGAAATGGCTAGCCATATATTGGTCCAATGTGCAAATCCTAAAGCAATACCTAATGGAAGAACCGAAAGAGCTACAATTCACTGTGATTCGAGAGGGAACTGGGTATAGCTTAGATCCTGAACCCAACCTAGGGAAAATCATGGTCATCAGGCCAGACCATGACTTTCCGTTCATTGCATCAAGCCCCCATCAATTCAGGAGAGGGAACGTGGGGTTTTAATTAGACAACCACTCCCCTAACCATTGAATTGGTCAATGATCCATCTAAGGGCACCAATCTCCAAAAAAATGCCAATCTAAATAGCACTTGGCATCTTGAGTCAAGTTAGGATCGGTCATGGTTGGCAATGCCGGCCTGCTCACGGTCCCTTACAACCTAAAGTTTAAAAAATAAAAAATCTTCAAAACCAACTAGCATTTCAATTTCTCAAAGTTTTCATAAACCAAATTCCTTTCAATTCCTACATTCAATAATGTGCATAGTTCGTCTAAAGTACCGCATGAGTTCAAAGTTGACACATATGATTTTTACATCGAGTTAGACTTCGAACTCATGGGTCTGAACGAAGTCCAGGGTGGGGAAGATAATGACCTGACTCTCAAACTTAAGGATCTCCTCAAAAAAGTTTGAAACCAAAGTTAATGTCGTAGTCGACGACATTGAGGTAGTAAACTTGGGAACTCCCGAAGTCCCTAAGGAAGTACGCATTGGGAAATCCTTGCCGCCAGAATTCAAGCAGAGAATATAGCCTTGTTCCAAGACATGATGAACAAGGAAATTGAGGTATACATAGATGACATGATTGTCAACTCTTAAACAATTGAAGGACACTTTGAAGACCTGAAAAAGTTCTTCGATAGGTTAAAAAAGTACAAGCTCTGACTTAACTCTTAAAAATGCATCTTCAGTGCAATCAAAGGAAAACTTCTCAACTTCATAGTTAGCGAGGAAGGCATCAAATCGATGAAACAAAGATAAGAGCCATCATCAAGATGCAGCCTCCAAGATAGAAAAGGAAATCTATGGCTTCCCTGGTAGAATCCAGTATATCAGCGACTTCATTCACTACCAAAAAAAGCGGCAAAGGATACAAACTGCGTTACTTTTTTGCTACGGATATAAATCGTAGCTAAAATTACTAGGGTTTTAATCCGTAGCTAAAAAAGTGCCACACCATTAATAATTAATGGTGGTATAAGGGCCCTATAGGGCCTAAAAAATTATATGTTTTCTATCTAAGCCGTCTATATATTTTGAAATATTATTATAGGGCATGAAACCAAAACTCATACAGATTGAAGGCTAAAGTGGACCACACGGTAGGAAACATGGAGATTAAATCACATGTGTTTCCTATGGTGTGGTCTACCTAGGCATTTAATCTATTTTATGTTTGAGATTATTAACCAAAATAATTTATTAAAATTAATGGACGGAATGGATAAAGCAAATACATCATGGTAGGCCCTACGGAGCCCCTGAGAGGACCGTCCATGGTCCCTCCGCCTAAAATTGGGCGCGCACTCAAAACAGAGCTGTGTCGAAATCTCCCCCCATTTCTCTCTCTCTCTCTCTCTCTCTCTCTCTCTCTCACCCCTTCTACCGAATCCCTACTCTCCCAAACCCTTCTCCAACACTCGTCGCTCTCAAACCCTCATCTCCCAAAACCCTTCTCTCCTCCCTACAAAAATTGACCTCTCTCTCTCTCTCTCTCTTTGTTTATTAAGGTTTGGTGGTGTTTTCGTAGGGAAAATAACAAGAGAGGAAGTGCAAGAGGTGAGGATTTTTCTTCTCTTCTTCCATATGTAGCCATGGTGAGTGCTTTTACGAACAAGCTATTGAAGTCAAAAGAACAAGCAAAAGAATACACCTTTTTGATCATCGAAGAACTCAACCCTAAAAATTTCGGCTACATCACGGTACAGCGTGCTTCCAATCATAGCCCAAATCATCAAGGTACATTTGATTTGGGATTTTTTGATATGGACAATTGATTAGGTGCTTTTGACTTGATGCATCTAATTTGGGTCTCTTGAATTAAAGGTTTTGATTAAGTCTTTTGATTATGTACTTTACCAATCTCTAGTTTGTTAGTAAATTACCAGTTATTATTAATTTTTTTCTTTTCATTTTATACAAGTTGGGCCCCTTTTTTCAGTTTTTTAGTGCATGGATCATATATAATATCAGAATTTAGGTCACTAAACAATGGCCTTTCTTGTAAAAACTAAAAAGTCTATTTTATAAAATCTCCTATATGTGATGCATGCTAACTGTTTGATGAAATGTCTCAACAAGGAATGTTTTGTGTGGATCGCATTTGAGTCCCATATTTTTTTTCTCTACCCATGAGTCGGCCCACATGGTTGTATGGTTGGATGACCTACTTTGAAACTTGATGTTGCAGGACATGCCTCAACAATTGAAAGTGAGGCTTCTAGAGGAAGTGGGAGAGCATGATAGAGAACAGATATTGTCTGTAAGCACAATATTTTCATGCCTTGGATTGTGACATGAGTTTCTTAGGTTTGAAACTGTTGATATGTGGTTTTTTATTTGATTTTTCGTAATCAGTATTTGGTGTGACCTTTGAGCCATGCAAATGGTGGGCTCCACAATTAGCTAGATTCACTCATCAGATGGGCCACACAATTGATATAAATGGACAGCCTAGGGCCTGGATCAATATACAGGGGTGGCCCATCTGATGAGTGGATCAAGCTGATTCTCGACAAAGGTGATGTTCATGGAGTGGCCCAACTTTTGCATGGTTGGCCATTTCCACTAAATGTTTGCAACTCAAATCCACTTGTGTTCCAAATGCAGCCTTCGACTTTAAAACCAATATGACATTTGTTGCCAACTGTTCTCTTAGTTGTAATGGCTATTGGATCACACCGCTTATCTCAAAATGTTTGTTAGTGGATATTAATAGCACTGCTTCAACTACAAAAATACAAAATTCCAAGGTATGAAAATGATTTGTATCCTCTCATTATGTAGGGTGCAACAACATAAAGGATGACAACAATTGAGGAAATGGTGGGCATGTATGTGTTGTGTGGTAAGAAGACAAGAACATTAAGCATGTTCAACTGAAAGGAACATTAAGTAGTTTCTGAAGAACTGCAATATGCTTTACAGGATTAAGCGGGCCCCAAAGTCCTTTTTATTCAATTATATAGAATTCAAAATGGATTTTACAGTCTGCTTGCAGTTGTTGGTGTGTTGTTCACAGACATGCAATAGTTTTTTTTTAAACTCTTCGTCTTATTTCTGTAAAATAGGAGAGAGAGTTGGTCTCATTTTTGTAAGATAATATTTCTCTGAGCTGATCAACTGTTGCTAAAATTACCTTTTAGATTCCTATATTTGTGAAAGGGTACGAAAAAGATCCGGCAATTGTAGTAAATGAAGCTATCCAGAAGGCTACTCGCAATAAATTGGATGTTGTTTTTGTAGATATAGCTAGGTGGATGTAGGTAACTATTATGTAGGATATCTTTGGGGTTAATTTTTTTTTCCTTCTCTTTTGCTCTTTTGGCAGTTGGAGTACCTTCCATGAGTCTTGTATTTCTTCACTGGTGTGCATATTTGTGTACTTAGTTGCATAATTAAATGTTACATTTCAAGAAAATGAACAACACTGATGAGAGCACTTTCCTAGCTCATTTATCTTAACAACTTGGATCTAGTTCTTTTAGCTGGAGAGGCACTAATCAGGTTTTGTATTTGTTGTAACTTTATTGTACTCGCCACATCAAAATCATGCTTTTCAGTTCCCTTCTATTGGAGAAGAAAGAAAACAACAGCCATACAAGAAAATAAAATATATGGTTAACCAATGAGAAATTGATAGAATTACAGTTCAGAAACAAAATATGTTCTTATACTTGTTTGTCTTTTAAAGAATTTGGAAGGATGGGTATTGATTTTTTATTTTATTTTTAGAATTTTAAATTTTGAACAGGTTGGGCTGTTGATTGTAGATGGGTACTACAACAGATTGCTTGCTCTATTTGACCACTAATATAAGAAATTTAGATGGGTACTACATCCAAAGCTAGCCTAAGTTATTTCTTCTAGTTCATTGAATTTTGGGACCAATAGCTCTAAACTATAGTTAACCTATCTTCTATTCTCTAGTTTGTGATTGTTGTAGATGATGAAAATGGTGATGAAGAAGGAGATCTTATCATGGAAGCATATCTTACAAGTTTAATGTCATTTGTTTCATTTCAGTTATCAGTCTCTTCTATATTTTATCAAATCAATAAAAGCTTTCACAATCTCAAACAATAAAACTAACAATCATCAACATCCATGAAGATGAAAGCTTCACAAGATGTTAAAAATCTTACACATTGAAGAGAATAGAAAAGAAGAAGAAGAAGATCAGGAAAATACATCAGGTTTATTTTCTTCTTCTTAGACCTTCATATGATTTGGCTTAGCTCCTGGAAAGGGATGAATTATTTTTTTAGTTCTTCCTTCCAGCTCTTCAAAATATGATGCGACTGGAATTCCTAATACAAACCTGCATTTCATCTTTTATACACTTCAGCTTTCAACCCACCCACCATGTCATGTGCCAAGCACATGCCATGTCACCAACCTGACACTGTTTCATTTCCCTTCATCTGAATTTGAATATCAAATTGAAGACTCAATTGCATTATGAAGGATTTCTCTGATGGATAACATTTGTACATATCCCTCACGTGCTAGAGACTGGTTAAATTGTGGTAGGTTACAGTGGCATGTATGGCTACACACCAAATTAGCAACAACTTACAGAGCAAAAAAAAAAAAAACAATTCTACAAGTGATCTTCCTAACCTATCCATGCTAGATTGTCATGTGTACAGTGTGCATGTAGATGAACATATGGATAAAATACATGCATGCTTGTTGGTGCTTCCTGTTGAAAGGGTTGAAGCCCTAATTTCTCCTACAGGGAACCGACATTTCAACAAGGTGTGAATTTTTTTTCCTGTTCTCTTTTTCTTTTTCTGCACAATCACTTTCAGGTTTTATGCATGTTTGTTTGGTAGTCTAAAAAAGAGAGAGTATAGTATGTGTTTGCAAGGTGTATTGCCTAATATTCATGCCATTCAGTTTGTTTAATGCTTTGCATCTTCATAGTTCCATGCTTAACCAAAATAATTTCCGCATGTGAGCATTTACTAGCATTCATAATGAGGCAGGAGCCCTCAAATTGCTGTTACGTCCAACTTCAAAGGAATCGGTGAACCTAGTATAACAGTATTTATTCAAACCACATCCCAGCTTGATATATTTATAGGACCATATCATATCAACAGAAGTACTTCTAAGAAAAAGAGAACCAAAACCAAAATGACTAGGGATTCGAGGCTTCACTCATTTAGAAACAAAATCAGGGTGACATATCAAATTGCTGAGGTTGTTGCATAGGTTGCGATGGCACGAAAGGGCCCTGCTGATGCGGCTGATGGTGAATTGAATGGCGGGGCTCCAAACAATCAGCTATCAATGGTTCATCTGATTTGAGCAGTTTCGATAAGTGTGTTGTTCATCTGATTTTTTTCTGAAACAGTTCGGTATTGTTTACCTGATTTTTCGATATCCAGGACAACCGTCTTAAGTGAGTGCTCTCCACTTCACTACTGCAAACTGTACTTCATCAAATTCAACCCAATGTTACATGGCCTTAATTCCAGGAGAGAGCATATGTTGACATTTCAGGACCTGCTCACGACAAGGTGTGAATCTCATGTGTGTCTGCCATGTTGGCAGAAGTGCCATAGGATTGCCTCTTGAATATATGTTCCTCTGGCATAATAGCACATTCTTCAACAAAAAGGATATCCATGAGGTGTCATCCAAATGCAAAACAACAACATCCCTAGACACCCCTGTTCACACACCCAGACACCTCATGGATGTTAACGTCCAGGTAGATATGGACATCCTTATCTCAAGAGTCGTCCATGCATGTAGCCAATGAAAATTTCCCCATGCAATAGAAGGATATTGCTGTATCTATAAAGATGTTTTTTAATACCATTTTTCTGTTCACAGCAGTTTCTATTGTTTATCATGGATATCTTCCCAAAGATATTTTGGCAATTAATCTGTAATTATAAATTATCTATTTGATGTCCATATCATCTTTCTAACACCAGAACTTCATTATGTACATTATTTATTTAGCAGGTATTTTACTGTCTATGGTGATTGGTGAATCAAATGTTAATCGAAAAATACTAAAATGTTCTTTTAAATCATAATTAGTGCACAACGTTTATGCCTTGATGAATCAAAAGTTTTGTTTTGAAGAATGTTGACAGTTTACCTTCATTATTTATCTATAACTAATTTGTTGATGTGACATGATATCTATTTTTTTTTTTTTTTTGTCTATTGGTATTAGGCCATATTCATACTCAAGGCTTGATATTCAGTCAAGTCAGTATTAAACATCGCTTGATGCTCCTTTCTTTCTTTCCTTTTTTTTTTTTTGTCTCTCCATGACTGAATGACACATGCATTTCACTCAATTTTTTTATACAGTTGTGAAGGGAGGTGTTTTAGGTCCTTCCATGTAACTAAAGATGCTTGTGCTGACTCAGCCTGTAAATCTCTTGGCATGTCTAAGGCTCAAGTGAAAGTATGCACGCTTATGAAACCATCTTTCGTTTTTACTATATGTCATGTTTTTGTTCATCTTGCTTCCAAAAGTTTGGGGCATTCACCTTCACATTGTTGGTTTGGCACAGGCAATTTAAAACTTATTGTGTGCAAATTGCCAATACAAATGGTATCAGTGCTTTTTTTTTTTTTGTGGGAAGTTGGGCTCTTCTGATAAATCCAGCAATGCTGAGGTTTGTTATATTCTAGCAGAATTTTCAAGTCTTAAAAAATATTAAATTGATCTTTTCTTGTCTGAATGATGACAATTTTTTGTGAAGGATTAGATTATTAATTTCACTGGTAAAACAAAGGGATAACAACATTTTGTCTCATCATTTATAGTAGATGCCGTTAACTAAACTGAAATTAGCCTATGATGTAAAAATTGAATCATGGTCAAGTGATTGCTGATGATATAAGGATCAATTCTAGCAATCCCATTCTTTTTAAGGCTTTCTTGCAAGTTGTTTGTATAACGAGGAATATGAAAAAAGAGATACATTAACCACTCTAGATAATTCTCAAGATTATTCATGAAGATAAATCACACAGAATTGATAAGAGTCAAGAAACTAGTCATAAGAACACAGTCGTATTACAATTAAAACTTTAGCAAGTAATGCTGTCCCAAAATTTTTTTGGTACTCAAGATATGCTAATGGAACACTGTTTCTGTGAGAATAGGGCCATTCATTTGGTGCACCTACCTTGTACATGCCACAACCTAAAGAAGGTCAGTTTGCTCAGCAGATGGGTCACATGTATTTGAAAAAAAATGGACAATTAAGCACTAATGGATAATTCACACTATGTGCGCATTTGGCCCACCCAATGAATGGACTGGCATGAATTTTAGTCAGGGGTGCATGCATAACGAAGCCTGCCCCTATCTGTCACATGTGTCACAATATCATATTGTGAATATGATCTGAAATCATGCTCCAGTGCATGCCTTAGCAACTGCTTCTTTTGGTAAGGCTGTCATTAGGTACATTTTCTTTAGTGATGGTATGTGTAGTTGTGTACATTCAATTTTCTTTCATTCTAGCTTTATAATGGGTGTAGTTTAGACATTTTTAGGTCAATAGCTCAAACTTCCTTAATGCTTAAAACTTCCTGACTAAGATGCTCATTCATTGTGGCCTTTTGGCTTTCAAGTTTTCCCGTGTTTCTGCAACCTGTGGCCATTTCTATCATTCAGAATGTGTTGCAAAATTACTTCATCTAGGAAATGATGCTGAAGCGGAAGAGCATAAAAAAGAGATAGTTGCCGGAGAACCATTTACTTGCCCTGTTCATAAATGTCTTGTAAGTAAACAAGGAGGAAACAAGGAGGTTGAGGGTTGCAATTTGCTCTGTGTAGATGCTGTAATGATTTGATTGCTATTTGTAATATGAATGTAGGATGCATTGTATGATTTGATTGCTATTTATAATATGAATGTAAGATGCATTGTATGATTTGATTGTTCTTTCCTTGATTGCATTTTATATACTATTCCTAGCAGCATTAATTGTATTAGCTTAAATGAGTTGATCAATTACAGCAGGTTCTTGCAATGGTAACAAACACCATTGTTATAATTTTCTTATATTTTTTAATATTTTGTAATATTAGCTATGGATAATAACCATAGCTCTTGTTCTAAAAACCATAGCTATTGGCTAACTTCAGCATATTGCTACGGATTTCATTCTACTTTTAACTACAAATATTATCTATAACTTTATGTGCGTCTCGCTACAGAAATTATAGCTACGGATTATATCCGTAGCTATTGATATCTATTGCTATGGATATAATCCGTAACCATAGGTTTTTTTACCTTTAGCTACCCCACCAATAGCGACGGACGTGCTACGGACTATATCCATAGCAAAAGGTCTTTAGCTATGGTTTTTGGTCGTAGCCTTTACCTGTTTTTCTTGTAGTGATTGCACAGTTCATTCCCATCTATGAACCAATATTCAAGCTCCTTCGAAAGAATTCTCCTAAAGGAATGGAATGACGATTGTCAAGCCGCCTTCAATCGCATCAAAAGATATCTCATGAATCCACTAGTTTTAATGCCAACTCCTAGACGACCTCTATTATTATACGTCTTAAAAGAAGTGGACACCATCGGCTGTGTCCTCAACCAACACAATGAAACAAGAAGGAAGAAACAAGCAATATATTATCTAAGTCGTAAGTTCACATATTATGAGACCAAATAGTTAACACTCGAGAAGACATTCTTGGCCTTAGGCTAGCAACTCAGTGGCTTCAACAATGCATGACACATATCCTATCCTCCTCCTCGCTTGCATGGACCTGCTTAAATACCTATTCGAGAAGGAGACACTTATTGGAAGGATATACAAATGGCAACTACTTCTATATGAGTTTGACATCACTGCCCTATTATCAACCATTGAAGACCTTCTTCCCTCATGAAGATCTTTTCCTCATTAAGGAAGAAGAAGAAAGAAAGGCAGATGAATTGTAACACCCTACACTTCTTGTAGGCGGGTGTTACCATTTAAACCCATAACAATGGGATTTTAAAACTCAACTAATAAACAACCTAAATTCAATGAATGCAGGATGGGGCTTCCAGTCATCATGAAGTTGTCCATCAGAGACCATAGGAGCTGAGTTAAAGCCTACAACAGCATGAGGGTAAGCTTAATTGAACCACCTTAAGTTAAAACAGTTTCCAAGTTATCTAGCCATAAAGAGACGGAGCGATGCACTGGTGATCGATCTTCAAGGGCTAATGAGTAGCCAGCCAAGCACTCACTGCCTCTCAAATCCCCATTTAACAGTTGAAACAAAGTCTCAATCCGATCCAGCCGTTGGGTCGATGTATATTGGCCAAATAGGGCCTGGGGTGTGTTATACGGCCCACCTGGGCCTCACATCCACCCCATACTGGGCCAGGCCCCCTGGGTGGGGCTCCTAAGATGAATGGATGGAGTGAATTTATCATAAACATCATGGTGGACCCCACACAAAGTGTGAGTGCACCAAGTGCACCCGTGTACGAAGTGAATGGGACGGGGCAACTGGTTTGACCAGTGCTGACCTATGCCCATTCAAAAAAGGGCAGAAATCTCCCACCCGAGCTGCATTTCAGATTGTGGGACATCCGATCCCAGGATGGCCCACCTTGGCCACCACCTGGCTGATCCAAACCGTCCATCGAACTTGTTGGGCTTGGACGACCAAAACCTAATGGTCTATCCGGACCCATGTATAGAGACGCTGATTCTGGATTGGAACCGATCAAACACACACGAATGGATAAGATCATGGATGGTGGGCTAACATGTGGCCACATGGGTGATCCAAGATCGGCCTGGTCATGCAATCCCATCCATCCGCTCGTTCGTTAGAGAGCACACTCTCCCATTGCCAAAAATAGTCGGTCAGTCGTCTGTAGCAAGAAAGGAACTGATCAAACACACATGAATGGATAAGATCATGGATGGTGGGCTAACATGTGGCCACATGGGTGATCCAAGATCGGCCTGGTCATGCAATCCCATCCATCCGCTCGTCCGTTAGAGAGCACACTCTCCCATTGCCAAAAATAGTCGGTCAGTCGTCTGTAGCAAGAAAAGTAAAAGGATACATTTCCCTTTTGGGAAATGGGTGCTGGCACAATCTGGGCCCTTCCTTGGGCCACATGGATCGATCCCAACCTCTCCCTTTAGGGTGACATGAGTTAGAAGCGTGAGGCATCTCTTCTCACGAGAAAACGATGAGGGAGGGAATATCTCGTGGGATATTCCAAAATGTGTGTGAATGGCCCAAAAAGTGGGCCCCACAATGAGCGAAAGCTTCATCTGGTCCATTTAAATGGACTAGATCTTAAGGAAGTACCATAGATGGACGGTTGCCATCAACAGCCCTCCCATCTTCCCCGTTGGAGCATCCGACCTATGATCACAAGATGGGCCCCACCAAGGCTAAAAATTTACTTTCCTGGTGGGCCATTACGATGGGATTCTATCCCCAAGGACGGATGGACCCCACGCGTAACAATTTGTCAAGAACAGCCATTGCAAATGGCGTTTTCATCTTAGTCGTTGGCTAAGATGTGCTAGAGATCTCCCTTGGCTATAAAAGCCATTGGGATGCCTTGGGATCTGCACTAGAGAAGAAATAGGAGGAAGAGAAGGAGAGGAAATAGGAGAGAGAGAAGGAGAGTGGATAGGAGAGTGTGAGGGGGAGAGCGAGTCAGCTCGACTCGGGCCATTTTCAACCACTCAGGCGGGTCGAGTTGTTACCCCACTGAGTCCTGAGACTGGGATACTTCATCAGGTAAGGTCCCTGGTTATTTCAACTAGCTCCTAAGGGCAAGGAAATCTTACTAACTTGGATCGATTGTCCGTAGGTGTCCGTTGTTGTAGCTGTAGCTGTGCTTGAGTCAACTCAGCCAGCATCAGAGCAGGCCAGGTAACACCTAACCTCTCTTCCTTTTCCTTCCACCCAACAACACAGGGCTATTGGAGTTGTGGTCGGCTAGGATCGTGACCCAGATTCAGGCCAGACTCTATTAGCAATGCTTGGCTGAGTCGAGTCCAAGCTTAGCTTCAAAGGCCAGCTAAGAACACCATTCTCAGCTGCTTAAGGCCTGACAGACGTTCCAACTTAGCTCAATACACGAGCTGTTGAGTGGTGTTGGGCCAAGCTTCTAGCAACAATATGTGGGCTAAAATTAGCCTCAACATTGGGCCGGAATCAGTCCCAAACCTGGGTGAAAAATGGGTTCAGTTGGGCCATGAAACTGGATTGAAAACGGTTTCAGTTGGGCCATGAAACTAGACTGAGAACGGCTTCCACTTGGGCCATGTGCTGGGCTGAAATCAGCCTTGGAACTGGATCGAGATCAGTCCTAGAAATGGGCTGAAATCACCCCAAATCCAGGCCCTTTGAAACCACAGTGGGCCACACTATTTTGGGAGTGCATCGTGGGGACACTAGTGAGCAAGCTGTCTTGCTTGTTGTCTGATAGATCGTGTTGATCAGGGACGCTACGGAAGGGGGTTGGTGCTCAAAAATGGATGATGGAGGCACATCACTAGTGGGCCACACCTGAGGAACATCTCAGTGGGCCACACCACACACATCATGGTGGGCCACACCATGAATCATAGCGAGCCCCACCAAGTTACACACTCTGTGGGCCATGCTGTAAATCACAGTGGGCCGCCTGAAGCATTTCTCGGTTGGCAACATTACATCTGCTATGGGCCTCACCTGAGCCAAAGGATCAGTGGGCCGCACCCTGTAGGATGTAGGTGGGCTGCACTCAAAGCCTTTAAACCATATAGTGGGCCATCCTTGGTGATGGGCCAGCCCTTTGAAACCTTGCAGTTGGGCCCAACCGGTGAGGAGTTGCTGGCCAGCGAATGCTGGGCCAGGGATTGTCCAGCCGGCCCACCTTCGAGGACATTGGGCCGAAACAAACTGAACTCAGGCCCTTTGCAAATGAGGTAGGCAAGGTAGGGCCCAACCCAAGGCTCCTTTGCAAACACACTACTGGGCCCACCCTCAGTTGCTGGACAGTGCTAGGCCGAAATGAACAGGCCCAGCCAGTCATCGTGGGTGAATTTTGTTTTTGCTGGGCCAAAGAAAGGCCCAGTCTGGGGGTTTTTGTGAAAGGAGGGCATTTCTGGGCCAGCACCTGTCCAACCTACCTATGATGGACCCATTATAATGTGCTAGACCGGCAGCCGTCTGGCCCAAACCACCATTGGACTATTTAAGACTATCGCTAGGCCTGCAAATGCTTAGCAGGCCCACTCCTAATTGTGGGGTAATCTTGGCCCAAGGCAGCCCAGCCCAACTCATGGGCTGGTGCGTTTGGTTGCTAGGCCAAGAACGACCTAGTCCTGCCCAAAAATTCTGGACATTTATCGGGTTTCGTAGCTGGGCCCAGTTCAGGCCTTAATTATAGGTTGATTTTAGGCCCAATCTGGGCCACTTGTTGGACAAAAATATGGTGGGCTTGGTCGCTCTAATTCAGGCCCAAATAGCCTTATTCGTGGGACCTTTCAAACCCACACAACTTCAATGTGTTAGTTAGTTAAAACCTTGGGAACATTTGACTAATATAAACTATGACTTTAGGAGATTACTTGTGTGATTTTGGGCCACAAGGTACTCACGAGAACTTCAATCAAGGACGGGAATACAACCTTACAGGTGATGACTTCTCCCCTTGAGCTTTCCATCTCTAAACTAGACCAATGGTAGTTTTTTTTTTTTTCTTTATTTTTTATAATAACTACAAATGATAACCTAGAAATGGTTAATCATTCAGTTAGTTTACTTGAACACGTGCCTTACAATTGATTTAATCATTTGGTTGGTTTACTTGAATTCATGTCTTAGAAATGATTAAATCACTTGAGTAGTTTACTTAAACATATGGCTTAGATTAAATCACTTGATTAGTTTACTTAATCACATGTCTTAGAATTTGTTAAATCACTTGATTAGTTTACTTAATCGCATGTCTTAGAAATTAGTAAATCACTTGATTAGTTTATTTGAACACATATCTTGGAATGGATTAAATCACTTGATTAGCTTACTTGAATGCATGCATTAGAACTGATAAGTTATGATCATATGAATGATAAGACTTAACTACTTAGTGTCTCTTGAATTATATGGGTACATGACTTTTACTTTGATTATTGAATCATGCCTTAGTCACTTCAGATAGTTGACTACTTAATCACCATGTCATCCTCTCATATTATTGTGTTAGTTGCAAGACACATATGACTCGAAATCTCTCTAGGGGAACCTCTATTTAAAGAGAGTCCGTACTCAGAGTGTAGTAAGATTGATTATGATAACACTAGACTCTCAACATGGAGGTCATATTAGTGGCAGTTAAATTCAGGGGATTTACCATCTATGGAGTGATTCCACCTACCTGACTATGGAGTGAACATTTTAACATTTTCATCGTCATTGTTTATTCGCATTTCAATCATACATACCATTTCATTTAACCGATGTATTTAATGTCTTCAACACTTCATTCCTACTCAGTATGCGATGGTAATTTTTCAAACATTGAGAATTGATTTGCCACATGTTGACGGGTTCTATTTACACCCTAGGGAGGTAGACTCATGGGTCGGGGATGGTGGTTATGGGATACTATGCCAAAGCTGTTGACCTACGCTGGGTGACGAGCTCCCTATAGTGACCTTGAGCTTTATTAAATCAGCTAATTGTAATTGGACTAATAATGGCTTGGCTAATCATGCATACATGACATATTCACGATGACGGGTGGATATTTTTGGATGTTATAGCATGTGCCTCTGAGTTATTGGGGTATCGTTTTGCTAGCTGCCAGACCACCAATTATCGATTTGCGTACGTGATGTACGATAGATAGTCATTATATGGTACGTGATGTACGCACGTGATGTGCTTCGCTAATGGTCAGCCTTTCCATGGTTGAAGGCCCAACTACCGACTGGATGAGCATCCCCAGGTCGATGGTGCATTCATGCATCCATGCATATAATATGACAGCATTTTGCTATATTTTGTTTGTCTGGTTGTTTTCATGCTATTTCTTGTCTAGGGCGGCGATGTGTAATCTCGAGAGGAATTCACATTAAGCTGGCCACTCATTCATCAACGTTCAACTATATAAAGGACGCAGGTGCAGGTATGAGCGATCATTGTGCGGATCTCGGGACTAGCACAGCGGGAGCAGATGACGAGTTGTTTGAGGAGGAGCTGCATTAGGAAGCGGCGGAATACTTTGGATTAAACCAGTAGATTTAAATGCTTTTGTTTATTTAGTACATTTAAACCTGAGGTTTTGTATTTGGGTCCCCAGCTGAGTGCACCAGGATATTGTTCTTATTTTGGTTACGGCTAATACTACGCTTGATTTTCGTTATTTGCACTTTGATTTTATGTTGATTGCCACTTAATGATCTATTAACTCCAGGGTTTTCAGGAAGCGAGTTGTATACTCGGGTTCTGAAAACCGGGGCGTTACATGAATGGATGTTATTCTTCAATGGCATAGTAAACTCCAAGCGAAATGGAATCAGAATTATTCTCTACTCTCCTGATGATGTCCCAATTCTTATCTTTAGGCATATAGCATTCGAGAACACCAACAATATGAAAGAGTACAGAGCTTGCATCATCCATACTAAAAACAGGTCATAATCTTAGGCATAAAGAAGCTACGATTACTTGGAGACTCATAGCTTATCATCAACCAAACCAGTGACGACTGAAAGACTAAAGATGAGAAGTTGATACTATACCACGTATACCTCAAAAATTTAATTAAACAATTCAAAGAAGTCACCTTCTCATACATGCTACGAGCAAAGAATCAGTTCCCAGATCCTCTCGCCACCCTAACATTGATGCTAGAAATTCCAAGAGGAACTTTAGAATGGGAGCTCATATTTAAACTTCAATATGAACCTACCTTCTACCTGCACATTGAAGAGGTTGAAGCCGCCATTATCAGAAAACCTTAGTATACTAACATCAAACTGTATCTGGAAAGCCATGAGTACTTGGAAGAATTTACATTAACCAACTGCCAAACCGTCCAATGTTTGGCAAGACAATTCACAATCAGTAGTGAAATTCTTTACAAATGATCATATAATCAAGTTCTCTTTCGATGCATCAATGAAACCGAAGCTGGAAAGATTATGAGCAAAATCCATGATGAAGCATGTGACTTACACATGAATGGACACATGATGAAAAAAGAAGATTTTATGACTCGCTATTACTAGATGACTATGGAAATAGACAATTTCCAACATGTCAGGAGGTGTTTCAAGTACCAAGAGCATGCAAATCAAATACATGCCCTGGCCTCAGAGCTATACAACTTGATTACACCATGGCCTTTCTCTAAGTGGGGTATCGACATCATTGAAAAGGTAAAATTGAAATCTTTAAATGGTCACGAATACATACTTGTGGTAGTTGACTACTTCACCAAGTTGGTAAAAGCAACATCCTACACTACCATAGTAGTGTCTCAAGTAATTAAGTTTATAAAGATCAATATCATTAGTTGGTAAAGGATTCCACACACCATCATCACTGACAATTGTTCACTATTCTTCAACAAAAATATGGATGACTTTCTTAAAAAGTTTAAGATTCAACACCGATGGTTGACCTCCTACCACCCCCAGATGAAGGGAGGAGTGGAAGCCGCCAATAAGATGCTTATCAGAATACTCGATGTGAGGCTCGTATCCTAGCCCGTACTGTTCTGTAGGCTTTTGCGGTCCTCCCGGTCGAATTCCGACAACTCACGATATATAATCGGCAGTTGCGCATGACCCTGCGTCATATCCCGTATTCCAGAGTCGACTCAACCCGAGACTTATACCCTAGCAACCACACTGTCGCCACGGTTCGGTGCCGCGTATTACGCGCTAAGACGATACCTACGCCAGGAGATATGGGCCCACGTTCAGTTTGAGGAAAATGCCGCAAGTTGCAAATCCCAAGAGAATGTCCCATCAATCACATCAAATGTTACATCAATCTATCAATCAAAGTCAAGTACAAGCAACCCACACCCTAGCCTTACCTCCCTCTTACACAAGTACCGTAAAGTCAACAAGCACCTTACCTCTTATGTCACTCCACCATCCCTCTCTCCTTTCACTTCTCTCCCATCACCTCTCTCTCTCTCTCTCTCTCTCTCTCTCTCTCTCTCTCCCAAACAACCATGGGAGGTGGACGTCCAAGCTCTCCATGAGAAAGAGCTCGGTGTGGCACACCTTCCTACCATCCAATCCCACCCTCCATGATCGATCTCAACCGTTGAAGTCCATCCATTGGAGCTCTAAAGGCTATAGGCGAAAGAAGGAAGAGAAGATCCTTAGGTGGGTGATTTTATTATTGATTTTATGATTTGAGGGCCACATATGTGGGACCCATCTTGACGTATGCATTGTATAGGGAGGGCCCATAGTGGCAGGGTCCCTCCCCCTCTCTCTCTCTCTCTCTCTCTCTCTCTCTCTCTCTCCTCACTTTTTCCTTGATTTCATGACCCACCTTGATGTAATATCCTCACCGTCCGATCTTGAGGCCCACCATATTACTACCCATTTTTGGGACAGATCTGATGAAGGAAAAATACAAATATCGGTCTGATCCAAAGTTAGTGGGCCACGCTACTAGGACCCCACCTTGATGCATGGTGTATCCATGTTGTCTTGCTGTGAGGACCCACTATGATATATGTGTTATATCTGCACCTTCGTGGGCCCCACACATGACATACGATTTATCCACGCCACCCCAGCAGACGGTGGGCCCTACCCAGATGTACGTGGCTCATATCCAGGTCGTCCAGGGCCTGGACGTAACAGATATTTTATAATATAATATTATATATGTATATATATAATATATACATTACATGTGGTGGCCCCACATGGGACCCGCACATGATGCATGATATTGGTGAGGACACCACCATGAGGTATGTTTTTATCCAAGCCGTCCGTCCTTATGGTAGGACGTGGGACCCACCCACACGTGCTACACGTGTGGGGTGGGCCCTACCTTGGTGATGTGATGAACATCACACCGTCCAGCACCCCTAGACGGTGGAATGTGGAGTGCACCGTGATATCATCCACGCCATCCATTTACCGAGCCCACCCTGATGGATGTGTTTCATCCGCACCATCCATAGGACTTGGGGCATCTAGCGGTGGCCTCTGCACGTGTTGATCCACACCGCCCATTTGTTGTACCACCATGATGTATGTACCTTATATCTGGGCCTTCCATCTGTTGGATGGCCAGTAGCTTCAGCTGCTGCAGATGACGCTAGCAAGCTCTATTGGGTTTGATCATGAGGCGTGTGTTATATCTAAAACGTTCGTTCGTTTTGCCAGATCACGGGCCCACCCTGATTTATATTTGATTATTTTTATACACCGTCCATGGTGTATGGGTTTTATTCTGACCACCCATCTATGTGGGCCCCAACATGAGCTATGTGCTATGTCCACACCGTCAGTGGTCTAGATGATGGAAACCCTCCTTGATGCATGTATATCCACACTATTCATCTGTAGGGCCCACCAGCTGTGTACATAGGGCCCACTTGCTGCATATTTGGGGCCCACCTTGGATGTATGTATTCTGTATTTACACCGTCCGTTCAAACAGTACTGTGGACTGTGAAGTATGTGTTTAATCCACACCGTTCAGACAATGCTGGATGGTGCTGGAATCGTTTGGATGATGTTGTGGGGCCCTGCCTTTATTTATGTATTTTGTTCCACATCGTCCAATGTTTGGACGGTGTTGGACAATGTTTGGGTAGTGTTATGAGACCCACCATGTTGTATGTATTTCACCCACACCGTCCAGTAGCTTGGGACGACGCTGGACAATGTTTGCACGATGTTGATTTTAACAGGCAATGTTTAGGCCTGATGTGATGTATTTATGGCCCATATGATGAGGCCCATTGGTGTGGCCCACTTGTTGTACTCGAGGCCCATGGGTTGCAACCCATTATGATGTACTGAGGCTCATGTGATGTATGTATGGCCCATGGGATGCGGCCTGCATTGATGTACATGAGGCCCAGGTATGAGCTCCACTTGATTGTATTAGGGCCATGGGTTACGGCCGATTATGATGTACTGAGGCCCATGTGATGTATGCATGGCCCATGGGATGCGGCCCGCTTTGATGTACATGAGGCCTAGGTACGAGCTCCACTTGATTGTATTAGGCCCATGTGATGCGACCCACTTGATGAGATTGTATTAGGCTCATGGGACGTGGTCCATTGTGATATATTTTCAGCCCATATGATGAGGCCCGCCTTAATGCATACAAGGCCCGTTGATGTGGCGGACTTGATGTGTATGAAGCCCATTGGTGCAGCCTGTTGATGCGGCTCATTTGCTAAGGCCCAATATGATGTATTTAGGGCTCGTTTGATGAGGCTCGATGTGATTTATATAGGGCCCTTGTGTGAGGCCATGGGCCCACTATATGTTTGGTCCTATGTGGGCCACTCCTTGGGAGCAATGATGGTTTAATGTCCACATTAATGTGCAATGATTGTTAAATATCCACATTATGACCTTCTCTTAGACCCTTTGTGAGGCCGATTTCGATCATCGAGGCCGGTTCCGATCGTTGAGGCCGATTCGGATTATCGAGGCCGATTGTTGAGGCTGATTTCGATCATCGAGGCCGAGTCCAATTGACGAGGCTGATTTCGTTAGTTGAGGCTGATTCTGATTGTCGATTCTGATTATCGAGGCCGATTTCGATCGTTGAGGCCGATTCTATTACTCGAGGCCAATTGTTGAGGCCGATTCTGATTGTCAAGGCCGAGTCCGATTGACGAGGCTGATTCCATTAGTCGAGGCCGATTGTTGAGGTCGATTTCAATTGTTGATTTTGATTGTCTATTCTGATTGTCACGGCCGAGTCGGATTGACGAGGCTGATTCTGTTAGTCGAGGCCGATTCTGATTGCTAAGGCCGAGTCCGATTGACGAGGCTGATTCCATTAGTCGAGGCCGATTCCATTCGACGAGGCTGATTCCAATTTTCAAGGCCGATTCTAATTCTCGAGGTTGATTTCAATTGTCGAGACTGATTTTGATTGTTAAGGCCGATTCCGATTGTATAGACTGATTCTGATTGACGAGAGCGATTCTGATTATTGAGGCTGATTCCGTTTAATGAGGTCGATTCTGATTGTTGAGGCTGATTGTCGAGGCCAATTCCATTTGTCGAGGCCGATTCCGTTTGTCGAGATCGATTTCGATTGTCAAGGCCGATTTCGATTGTCGAGACCCATATGATGTATATGCAGCCCATATTTGAGGCTCGTTGGGATGTGTATTGAGCCTGTATTTAAGGCCTAATGTGATGAATATGAGGTCTATGTGATGAGGCCCATTATGATGCATTTGAGCGCTAGGCTATGAAGCTCATTGTGTTGTATATTAGGCCCTTGTGCAAGGTCATGGGTCCACTATATGTTAGGCTCTATGTGGGTCATTCCTTAGGGGCAATGTTGGTTAAATGTCGACATTGTCAAGGCCGATTGTTGATGCCGGTTATTAATACCGATGATGAGTATGTGATAGCATAACATCATGATACATGCCCATACACATCATCTGTATGTTTGTTATGAGATGTGGTTAACCATTGCATATGTCATTGGACAGGTTATTATGAGACTCCTTGATAGGCGGAGGTTATCTCATATGAGCGCATGGTATGCATAGGATTGATGCATGACTGGATTGTATGACTCATGCATATTGCATTGTGTATTGTGACTACTGTACGCCCTAACAATATCTTGGCCATAGCCTCCACAGGCATATCATGGATGGCCAGGTGCGACACCAAAAATATTTGGTTCTAGCATACGGGCTTCATAGATATCCCTAGGTGAAAATTCCTAAACTTCCGTGGCCAGGAGACGCCCCAATATCGAGACCGAGTGAATATATATGAGCGCATGAGGGCCGAATACTAGGAGGCTGCGTCTCCCACTATGTCATGGTTGGTTGGGAGGGGGTGTGGCCTTACCCGCCCGAGAGTAGGAGCATTGCTAGTCTGAGTTTGACCAGCTCGTGAATGGGTCCACTATCGACGTGCTGGGTAGATATTGGTTGACTACTGGCCAGGCGGATGGTGAGGTCTCTTCCACTTGCATGGTCGCGCATCAATGGGTGGCGATTTGCATGTAGAGTGTACTAAACCCCAGTGATGATCACAGAGAGGAATTGTACTGATATATGGACTAATTGAGCAGGAGTTGCATACTCATTCATTCATTCATTCACTATCCACTCGGGTTGGTGGTGCATAACTATTTGTTACGTGTACTTTTACAAAGGCTAGGATTTCGGTCGGGGCACGACTAACCTGAGATCAGGAGTTTACCACATTGAGTCTGACTATCCAAATTTAAGTATGGGACTGGTTTGGATAGAATTCCCTTGTGATGGACCCCATAGCCTGCGATACTATGTACTATCATCCCAACTTCACTCCATCTTGGTCATTTCATTAACACTCATATTGCATTGCATCCGCTGCATTTAGCATTTTGGGTTGCTATGTTTCTACATTTTTATGGCCTAGATACGGCTGACGGTATTCGTGAACTCATCAGGATTTGCATATTGCTTTGCATCTTCAGTATATGATATTAGCCGCTTACGATTTTGCATCGCATAGCCTTGATATGGTCGTTAGCATTCATGTCTTACATCGCATAGCCTTGGTGCGGCTGATAGCATTTATGGGATTATCAGTATTTTTACTTACTCTGATATCTATGTGCTTGGCACTTACCTTGAGCACACACTTTCACCACCCTCTAAGCTTTCTATAAGCTTATGCATGATATATGCGTGCAAGTGACACCTAGACGTAGTCGTAGCTGAGCAGGAGTATGAGCATGCGGCCGAGCTTTTATGGAGTTTTTATTATATGCATGTATTTTCTCTTTCAGCAATATACTCGAATGTTTATATCAGTGGATATGTGATGATGATGTTGTTCTTGTGATTTGGGTATACTTGTGGTTATGCTTCTTACGAGATAAATGTATATTGAAAAATTCTCTTTATAGGATTCCAGGATCGGAATCTGGTGTATAAGCACTGGGAGTTTAGAATGGGGTACTATGGAGGCTTTTAACACCGGATTCGGCGATCGGAAATTTTATGAGCCTGGTTTCCGAGTTTGGGCGTGACACTCGAGAAAATGGTCAATGCATACAAAGATTGGTCTGAGATGCTCCTATACAAACTTTGGACTTATCGAACATTTATACAGTATGTTACAGGTGCAACTCTTTTCAAGCTTACATATGGAATGGAAGTATATGTACCAGTGGAAATGGAAATACCATCTCTTCAAGTACTGCTTGAAAGTGAAGTTGAGGAAGGGAAATAACTCAAAGCTATCAGAAAAGGATTAGTCGGACCTATAACAAGAGAGTCCGAAAGAGAAGTTTCAAGGTAGGGGACATGGTTATGAAGCGTATTCTACCATGGCATTTAGATAAGTACTTATGGGAGGCGACCTCCGACTCACTAACATGAAGTGAGGGGATCTTCCTGAGCTAATTAACGTTGACAACAGAAAAATATTTTATGGGTAAGTCTACATAATCTCATTAATAGTTACATTAGTAAATCTGAAGTTAACTGACCAAAGCTGGTCGTCCTGAAAATCGCCCCTCCTATACATTAAAAAGTGTTTCGAATAAAGGGTCAAAAAATATAAAGAGAGGAAAAAAAAGAGAAAAAACAACAAAAAAAGGAAAATAAGGGTAAAATAAAGAGTGCTAGTCTAAGGAAAAAAAATGACCCCTAAAGTACAAATTTGAGCCACTTGATCTAGCCTTGCAATATTACAGTTCACCCAATCATTAAAGGTTTAATCAGTTTCATTAAATTAAAGCATTAGCATCATGTAATATTCATTCCCTTCTAAACCCCTTGCTCATATACACATCATTATTGCATTGCATTTCATTGTTTTCTTGCATCTAATTAGAAGGCATTTGCACTATGGCTTGCCGATATAATCGGAAATGGCCCACTAGAAACCTTAGCCAATTAACCATCGTTTTGACATATACATAAGCAGTACATCACATTCCATCATTTTCTAGCATCTAACTGGTGAGCATATACTTTGTGTCTTTCTAATGTAATCATAGCTTGCCCACCAGAAACTTTATCCAGTTAGTTGTCTGTAAGTGCTAATGTTTTAAGTGTTAGTGCACTCATTTTTGCACTCTGGTTTGTCAATCACGTGAGTCGTTGTGTCGTAAAGTCGATTGAGACTTTAAAAAGTGAAGACTGAAGACACAGCGGAGCCAAAGCATCAAGGCAGTAAGAATAGGTAAACAGGTAGCCTTAATGACCCCTAACCCTTAACCTAAAATAACCTTAAAGCCTCTAAATATATTTTCTTAATTAAGTATATTAATTTGATCATCCCTTAGCCTTAAGAGAATAAGAAAAACATAATAAAGAAGGGTAGAAGAGATGAAAAACTGTTGTGCAAAAGATAACCCAAAACAACAATTTTCAATAAGACTTCGATGACATCGAAGACCTCTGATGACATTAGAAAATAGTCCAGATATGTCCAACAAGAAAAACATCATATTGTTTGGATTTTCTCGATGACATCGAACCCCTTCGATGACATCAAAGGTCTTCGATGACATCAACAGATCCGTTTTCGGCCACTTTTTTTTTTTTTTTTTTTTTTTTTTTATATTATTATTACCGTTAGAGCTCAATTTTTTATTTTTATTTTTAAAGGTAATCGGTTCTTGGACATTTTTATGGATTTTTTAAGCAACAAAAGGTAAGGTGTTTCCATATGCATATCCCTCATTCCTTGCATCTATTCCATTGAGTTCTAAGCCATCTCCTTTAAGATTACAACTCTAATGAGGATTCCAACCTCAACATTGAGATGTGCTTAAACTCCTCCATTTCTTAGAGATTGGACTTAAGCATTCTTGGTAAATCATTATTTAACTCTTCTAGGAGACCCATCTAGTTGAATCTCCTAGGATAAAAAACTACCCATTAGTTGTATGAGATTCGACATGATCCCATCACTTTAGTCATCTTGAAGACACATCAAATGAAAGGAGATTAGTCGTGGTGCTAAGGCCTTGGTGAAGCAGTGGCAACATGATTGAGGGAGCATCGGGGATCTGATTGAAGCATGGGAGAGCTAAGATCAAACAACCCAAGAGAAGCATTAAAAGAGACTCAATCTGATAAGTGTCATGTGTAAGAGTCCATTGTTTGCTCCTTCCTTATGTAGGTTGGAGTGCAAGAATTTATGTTCAAACTCACCTAGGTTCTTTTGTAGGACCTTGGCTATTTTGTAGGGCATAAATACGTGGTTCTTGTGTAGGACCTAGGTTGTTGGTTAGCTAAAGGAAAAACCAATTTAAGTACTTATATAGGCCTTCGGTGGGAGAATACGTGTCGGGTTCAGGATTAAGACCCTTGCTATTATGTAGGACATAAATGTTAGGTTTGAGATTAGGACCTTAGATCTTGTGTAGGGCTTAAACCACCAGGTTGTTGTGTAGGACCTTGGCTCTTGTGTAGGGCTAAATTATAGGGTGCTTTGGTAGGACACTTGCTCTTGTGTAGGGCACAAACTTTAGAGTCCTTATGCAGGGATGTAAAAGTTAGAGGTTAACCTCATTTAAAACCTCTGATAGTGAAATCCTATACTTACATGGGTTGAGTGAGTCCGCTGGGAGTGGAGTAGGACGTAGCCGAAACATATATGATAATGTTTGGAATTTCTATTCGTGCATTTATTTAATTATGCTTATGTATCTTGAATGTTTAAATATGATGCATGATTAGATGAATGCTTAAGATTTATAGGAATCACATCCCACACACTCATATACACTATCTCATATAGGCTAGTTGCTTAACTTGCATATCTAATGTAGCCTAATGGCTTCGAAGCCTTAAAGTTAGATTTCTTTATTTAGTTTAATTACAAATTAGTTTAAGTCAGGCAATTAGTGTTTTTAATAGGTATAATTTTTAATCGGTCCTCATCACCCTCCCTCTAGGACTTAGCCTACATTCTATAGCTCCACCATATTCTGCACTTAGACGGAATTTCATTAAGCACACAAGTAGTTGTCAAATTTCATAGACAAAATGTATACGCTATGGAACTTCAGCACACTTCAGCTCTTTTCAACATTTTAAGGCTAAAATACAATTCATCATCTCCATAGTAGAAGGTTTGAAATGATTTCAAGAGAATGATCATTTGTCTGCCAACCTACAGGGAAAGATGACCTTAGAAAAGACCCTAAGATAAAGTGCATTATTATGGTTTTCCAAACTTTAACTTATGACTAATTTTACTTGAAATATCAAAAGGGTGTTCGTTCAGCCCAATCAGACCTGGCCAGCCGAACAATCTCGGGTCAGCCGAGATCAGTGTAGGTCAAATTTCTAGCAACAAAAATCTTTTATTTCTCCTGAAGCTTCGGCAGCCCGACCCTACCTTCAACTAGCTTGAGCCAACTCGGGTCAGCCGAGATCAGCGTAGGTCAAATTTCTAGCAACAAAAATCTTTTATTTCTCCTGAAGCTTCGGCAGCCCGACCCTACCTTCAACTAGCCTGAGCCAACTCGGGTCAGCCCGAGGGTGACCCAGGTTAAGTTTATAGCAATGTACATTTTTTTTTATTTTTGGATTCTTAGGCTGGCAAAACCCTGTCTTTGACCAGTCGAAGCTTGCTCGGGCTAGCCGAAGATTTTCTTGGGCTAGCCTAATTTTGATAAAATCAATTCCCGTGAAATCTAATAGTCGTTGGAACAATATCATGGAAATCCGGCCAACCGAAGGAATTCTTAGGTTGATTAAATATCTAAATCTTCAGCTATAAATAGAGACCATTTCTCATTATTTAAAACACGAAATTAGAGAGAATTCTTGAACAAAGAAAGAGAGAAATTCAAGTCTTTTTCATACTATTTGCTTAGTCATTCTTATTTCTTTTATAGCTTAGTTGAAATAGAGAGCTAGAAATAATCGAAATAAATGCAAAATATAAAAAGATTACAAAAATCTCAATCACTTGAGTATTGAAACCTTGATTCCAAATAATTCGTAGGACAACCTTCACCTAAAATATTATGTAGGACTACCTTGTTTCACGAATGTCTTTAAAATCAAACTTTCAAACCACTAAGAGTATATAAAAGAATTACAACATTCACCTCTGAAATGAAATAATAAATTGTATCCAATCACTAAAAATAATAAGGCATTCACCACATGGCACAAGAAGTTATAATGGTTCGGTGCTTAAAATAACCACACCTACTCCACTTCTAAAATTACTACCCTCGTAATTTTGGCTTTCACTATAAAAAGATTTTCATAGGGTCACCTAAATAACCTGATATAGTTCCTTGTGATTTTCATGGGCTATCACAATAAAAACCCTACTGAGATTTTCACAGGCTATCTCAGACAAAACCTCAACTGAGATTTTTACAGGATATTTCAGAAAAACCTAAAAAGAATTTCAAAAGGCATACTTATCTTTAAATGTAGAAGACGTAGCAGAAGCTTGTAGTAGAATGACTTCTTTCTTGAACGTAGATGGCGCGGTGTTCAATCAGATAGAAAGAGTCTAACATTCTATAGATTTAAAAAATGAAAAATGCAAATGCTACTTAATTCAATTCTCTTATATCTCAAAGAAGAGTATAGTTTACTCTCTGAGATTAAGTCTAAAATGATCTTGAGAAAAAGGGAATTGAATAAGCTATTAAAATTAATTTATAAATACCAACAAATAACTGGCCAAGGACTTGAGCTTCTCTCTCTTGCAGAAGAATTATAATAATTCTCGTTGTAATTTGGAATGGGAGAAAAACTCAATTTATAGGCAAATAAGTTAGAAATTTGACTAACTTAAGATAGGATTCGACTAGCCTGAGTTCACCAGATTCTGTTCAATGGATTTCAGATCGCGTGGGATAAGAATTATGCAAATTTCGGCTGGGTCGAGGTCAAATTTAGCTGGCCAAACATCATAATTCAGTTGGTCGAATTCCAGCGAATTTTGAAAGTTTGTGTTGCTGGAATTTCACCTGAACTTTCTTGGGCTAGCCGAATTTCAAGCTTGGGCTAGCCGAACCAAAATTTGGGATAGGTAAATTTTTAAGAGAAGTTGTTATTTTGCTTGGGCTTGAAGTTGGGCTGGCCAAGGAAGTTTAGGCTAGCCAAATTCCTTAGCAAAAACACTTGTAAAAAACCCCATGATAAAGATTTTTTTAAAGCACCTAATCTTAAGTTCTTTCTAGGGTTATACCACATGAGATATATCAAATATCTAAGTTACTTTGACTTGTACTTTGTCTTTGAACTTTGACTTGGACTTTGTCTTGAACTTTGTCTTAAACTATGTCTTGGACTTTGGCTTGAATATGGGTGACAATTTCTTTGAGAAGATATGCCGATCTTGTCTTGACCATAAGCCAATCTTGAGCTGATCTTTAGGTTTTACCTTAAAGCGCTTTTGTTTCATGAAATTTGACAATCTATGTGTGCTTAACATCATAGCACTTACAATCCTCCCCCTTTATCAATTTTGTGACAAAGCACACAACATTACACAAATACTCATTTATTAACAAGATCAACCATACACATCTGTAGTAACCTTGAAGTTGCCCTTGTAATCTTCGTACCTCACAACTAATGATGCTCAACTGACACTCCCCCTGAAAAATACACATATAACATTCTAGCATTCCATTTTACTCGCATTTTTATCCATAAGTGTATACAATCCATTATTCCATACTAGCCTGCATTCAAAGTATTCATTCCATACACACATATATAACACTTTTCTCTCCCCCTTTTGTCACAAGTTGACAAAAGAAGAATATCATAATAACATGAATAACAAAATATAGAATTACCATGCAGCAGGTAAATCAGGGAGATCACATGAAATATCTAAAACATATTATCCAAAATATCTAAATGTCATCAAACACATCATCAAAGTTATCCAAAGTATTGAAACAAACCACAAAATAAGTTTAGTATAGAACCAACATAAGTAAGAAAGATAAATAAATCAAGCTCTGTCTGACCTAGAAGACGATGTTGTAAGCATCGAGGGATCATTAAACCGCAAACTCTGGTTAATGCGATGGAAGTACTTTTTCATGTACTTCATTGTAAACTGTTGGATTTGGGCCAATGAAGCCTATGATACATGCAGAGCCTCAAACTTCTCCTCCAGTGCAGATAGACTCTCATCGAATTGAGAGGAATGGTAGTCAGAATCAACTAGATCATCAGAAATTTCTAACTCTTTAAAAATATCATCCATGGTTGTTTATCCTACTGTGGTTCTTCTTCTCCTTGTTTTTGCTCAGGAAGAGGAGTGACATTCATCATATTCAAGTTTGAGTTGTTAAAAGGGAGTTCGTATTTCGGTGCCTCATACGTAAGGAGTTGGACGCTATAATGAAAGGCAATACTAGACCTAAGATGTTCAAAAGGAATCAAATCATGCTTGAGATGTAAGAGAAACTGAATAATGATGTAGCAAATCAAGGATGACAAACAGACATGAATACCCGATATAACGGAATGAAAAACTCTAAGCATAAAGTGACTAAGATCAGTCTTATTCCTAGCTCGAGGATATACATTAGATGTAAAAATCTGATGTTAGACATAGTATTTAGGAAATATTTTTCTTTTTTGCAGGCAGGGCATTACTAGATCACCAAAAAGCATTGAAACCACACAATTCCCTAGTAATAGTTTGGTTTACAGAGCTGGACATTTTCTCTAATAGTGTGGTGATTGGAATTCCATCATCTATAATGTCTATGTCTATTCACACCCCATGTATAGGGTTGTGATGTAGTAATAATCTCGGTAAGACCGATGTCGAATTCACAGGGACTGAACCTTGTACGTAATCTGAAAGTAACTCGAACTAGAACTAGGCGAAGATGAAATCTAAATCAGAGGTTTTTAAGAGAGTAATGGTGAAATATTAAACTAAGACTTGTGAAATTCAAAGGTGGGAAACTAAAGTGCCAAGGATCCACTTGTAGAAATTAGGGAGATCTACGCTTGATATAACCTTAAAAATCAAATCTAAACTTCCTTTAATCTAGTTTTCAAGAGATAAGAAGGATGTAAATTAGAATGGTTTCCATCACAAAACCATGCCCATGAGATAAAGTAAACAACAGAAATTAACCAATCCACAACTATTCTGAGAGATATATGAATGTTAGGAAGGATTCCATCATCCAACCATGTCCATGGGGCGATGGTGAACAACTGGGCTTCCTAACTTCATAATCAAGATAATGAAGAGGAAATACTCAAAGTTATTGCAGATCTATTGTAATTGAAGTCATAACAATCCATTAAAAACTAAAGGCATTCCTTATAATCAAACTAGAATCAAAATCTGTTCAGTTTAAACATGAAACAAAGGGCATTAACAAAAAGTCTTCCATCTCACTACAAGCTTCACCTCTTAGCCCTAGCTAAGAGGCATAGCCCATCATAGACATAATGAGGCTAAAAATCTTAGAAAGCATAAAGGAAAAAGGAACCAAGAAAAAGGAAAGGAAACAGAGAACTCCTAGGCCATCCACCCTCTCTCTCGCTCTTCCTCACGTCCTCTACGTCAAGATGATCCCCACTCTCTCTCCCTCACGTCTCCTTTGATAGCATGCATTAGTCGGTGCGTGGAGAGGTGGAGTCAGTCGCTAGAGTTTACACATAAGTTACGCAGCCAACTGCGTGCATAATGACAGAAGCAAGAACCTTGCGTTGGCCTGTTCTTTTGGAACGGTGGATGTATAATCGTGGGATCTGATTAGTTTAGCGCTCTTGGCTCTGGTCGATGGTCCCATGAGAGGAGTTTGGATGGATCGGATTGTTGGTCCAACCCTAACCATGGTTACAGAACGGCCCAGATCATCCGGGTTTCTCTGGACCCGCGTGGTGCATAAAGGGTGCAAATTCTTGATTTTTCGGCATCAGTGGGACCCATTGTCGTTGTTATAAGAGAAATCCGACCCGTTCATTGGATTTCTGACAAAAAACTAGTCGGGAAGGAGTGGTTTTTATCGAGTTTTGGTGCGGTCTACGGTATCAAACCAACTCACCATTCATCCTGCGTTTTCTAACATTCCACATGTGTACATACGCAAGGGACCAAAAGTCCACCATGGCGAGGGTCATGCCCCTCCCTCTGGACATAATGAACGGTCCAGATCATCTGAATGGATGAGGGGTGGGGTCCACTATCCAAAAACGGCGGAGGCCTGTCCGTCCGCTAGCTCCTCTTGTGTGAGAGAGATGGGTCAACCGTTTGTTAACCAGGACGCCTCTTCTGGTGTGGGTCGGCTGTGTACACGCTATGCACATACATCGCTTGTGTGGGTCCCATGGTGATGTATTCGCCAAATCTGTTCCGTCCATTTTGTTTGCCATATAATATAAGGGGTTGAGACCAAAATCGAAGCATATCCAGATAATAGGTGGATCCCAAATCAGAGATTTGGTGGCTGATCTATCCATTGGACCACTTCCACAAGGATCCAATGGCTGAAATTCAACGTGTATGGTTAATTTATGGTCCTCAGGCCAAATATTAAGTTTTGAGACGAATGGATAGTGGGAATCCTGTGATATTGCATTCTAGATGATTTTCAGGCCTCTTCATCGTTGATCACGTAATTTTCTTACATCTTTGGCGTGTAAATTCTTCTATCTTAGTCCCCTGAGGTCTGTCCCTTGCCTTGGTGATTTTTGAGTGACAAATCTAGGCTTTTAACACTCTTTTAAGTCCAAGCTCCTAAATTCACCTTGCAACCAAAAACATGAGTAAAATATGCCATTAAACAGTATCATGTTCGTAAAATTCGGTAATAATTGGGGTCTAATACATAATATTTGACCCTCAACAGAATCCGCAACCATCATTTTGCTAGTCCCAAGCAAAGTATGCAAAAAAGAATTTGAAAACTAAACGATAAATTTTTATAAACTCAAGTGGTTTTTGGAAAGCAATCTAAATCATAGAATTCCAAGATACATCAATGGTGGGTATTACTTTCTCCTGGACTCAAGCGCACGGTAAACTTCATAGTCAAGTTCAAAGTATTAATCTATCCATTAGAAAAATTCTAAACATTGAGTTCCATGGTGTATAGTGAAACCTAAACTTATCACAATCAAAGGCTCAATTCTTTATTTCATGATAACATCGATAATCACAAGAGCAGTTAGGATAACCACAACCTAAACCAAAACTTACCTTACAGTTCAACTTTTCATTCTTACAGCTTTTGATTTTTCCATTGAGGGCTTTCTCGTTATGTCAATATTTTAAAGGTAAAGCCAAATAGGGGAAACGAATCCTCACCTATAGGGAGCAAACCCCTGGTGAAGACCATTCGCCCAACCCTTTCTGAAGACAATTGTTTTTTTTTTAGCTAGGTATTATTTGTTTTCTTTGAACATGATGGACAAATTCCCTAGGTTGGCTCCTTCCAGTCTAGTGACTACCAGGTTAACAATTCAATATCGAATTGAAGTCTTAATGTGTAAGCTAGGTGTGACATGTGAAATCATGATTCAATCAATGTGTAAAACTTCTAATCATGGATTAATATTTTGAACTTAACTATGAAATCTAACAGATGGCTGAATCCAAGAGGCATAAATTACCAACATTACGTATCTTATAATTCTAAATCAAAGATGGCGGTTAAAATCACTTTGAATTCAAAAGAATTTTCAGAAAAATTTTCACAAATTTGTGGAAGACCAAGAAAATACTGATTAGATAACCTAATCTCCCATCCCCAACCTAAAATCTACATTGTCCTCAATGTGAAACATATGAGCATGCATGCACATGAGACAATGAACTTGAAAGAGAAGTGATGGAAAGATAGTACCTGATGAGGAAATGAAACGACGTTTTCCAAAAAGATCTCAGCGTGAAGGCGGCTTAGCATAAGAGTTAAACCAACGAAAGCAAACTAGCCTAAAATAACGTATAAAGCAAACTATCCTAATGACATAAAACTGACTAACCTAGAATGACAAAAAGCAAACTATCCTAGTCCTAGAAAAGCAATAAACCTATCAATGCCTCCGTCAGACTAGGAGATCAATCCTGGTAAACAGTATCAGTCAGAGGCATGGACATGTCCTCTGAATCAAATTGCTCAATAAATGGCTTTAGTCGATGTCTATTTACTTTAAACTCTTTGTCATTCTTCGGATCTTGTATCTCGATGGCCCCATGAGGATAAGCATTGATAACAGTGAAAGGGCCAGTCCAACGAGATGTAGTCGAGAAATACACAAAAGGACTTTCTGACATGGCATGATGATTTTCGAAGAATATGTTGGTCATGGAATGCCTTCATCCTGTCCTTGTAAATCCTTGAGTTCTCATATGTATCATTCCGGATTTCTTCAAGTTCATTCAACTGAAGTTTATGCAGCGAGCCAGCGTTGTCCAGCTTGAAATTCAAATTTTTGATCGCCCGGTAGGCTCTATGTTCTAACTCCACAGGCAAGTGGCAAGCCTTCCTATAGACAAGTCTAAAGGGAGACATTCTAATAGGGATTTTAAACGCAGTACGGTAAGCCCATAAAGCATCGGTCAATCGAATTGACCAATTCTTACGGTCAGGGTTAACTGTTTTCTCCAAGATGTGTTTGATCTCCCTATTGGAAATCTCAACTTGCCCACTTGTCTGTGGGTGGTATGGGGTGCTCACCTTATGAGAGATACCGCATTTTTACATTAAACTCTCGAGGGGTCTATTACAAAAGTCTGAGCCCCGATCACTAATGATGGCTCGAGGCGTTTCGAACCGAGAAAGGATGTTCTCTTTTAAAAACTTAATGACCGTCCGATGGTCATTGTTCCGGTACATAATCGCTTCAACCCATTTAGTGACATAGTCTATGGTGAGCAAAATATATAGATTTCCAAAGGATTGAGGGAATGGTCCCATGAAATCGATGCCCCAGTAATCAAATGCTTCTATGATAAGGATGGGATTTAAGGGCATCATATTTCTATGGGACAATGCTCCCAATTTCTGACAATGCTCACAGGCTTTGCAAAACTCATGAGTGTCTCTAAACATATTGGCCCAATAAAAGCCACACTGCAGAATCTTGGCTGTGGTCTTTTTAGCAGAAAAGTGACCACCACAGGCCTGAGAGTGATAGAATGAGATGACACTCTGATGCTCATCGTCTGACACACATCTCCTTAAGATTTGGTTTGGGCAATATTTAAATAAATATGGATCATCCTAGAAAAAGTTGCGCACCTTGGTGAAAATTTTCTTCTTATCTTGCGCAGTCCAATGTGTCGGTATGAAACTTGTGGCAAGATAATTGGCAATATCAGCGAACCAAGGTGAATGAGAGACTTTGAATAGTTGTTTGTCAGGGAACATGTGATTGATATGTGCCGTCTTAAGTGAATCAGAGGGATTAAGGTAGGAAAGATGGTCAGCCACTACATTCTTTACTCCTTTTTTATCTTTAATTTCTAAATCAAACTCTTAGAGTAGAAAGATCCATCTTATCAGGTGGGGCTTAGCATCATTCTTAGAAAGAAGATACTTGAGCGCCGCATGATCTGTGTAAATGATGATCTTGGATCCGATCAAGTAGGACCTAAATTTGTCCGAAGCGAACACTACGGCTAAGAGTTCTTTTTTCGTAGTCGAGTGGTTCACTTGAGTAGGATTTAGAATCTTACTTGCGTAATGAATAACATAAGGCTTCTTTTCTTTTCTCTAGCGTAGCATTGCCCCAAGAGCATAATCAGGCATGTCGTGTAATGAATAAAGTGGTTCTTCCTCGTGACGGTATTCAACTTCTTGTAGTCAATATACATTCTCCAACCAGTAGTAACTCTAGTTGGTACGAGTTCATTATTGACATTAAATACGATGGTGATTCTGGACTTCTTAGGAACCACCTGAGTTGTACTCACCCACTATCGGATATAGGGTATATGATACCCACATCCAATAGTTTAAGAACCTCGGCCTTAACCACTTCTTTCATGTTTGGATTTAGTCTACGTCGTGATTACCAAGAGGGCTTTGTACTATCCTCAAGATAAATGCGGTGAGTACAAACTGAAGGGTCAATTCCTTTGAGGTCCGCAATCGTCCATCTAAGGGCTCTCTTATGCTCAATGAGAGTAGATATGAGCATACTTTCCTATTCTTTCTCCAGGTGGGTAGAAATCACCACCGGATATGTCTCATCTTAACGTAAATAGACATATTTCAAATCAGAGGGCAAAGGTTTTAGGTCTAGCTTCAGTGCCTTGAGATTAGACGGCAGAGGCACTTCCTCGGTTTAGGGAAATTCTTCAAATTGTGGCCTTCACTGGGTAACTTCAAGTACCAGTGCATTATCAAGCATGGCAACCATCTCCCTAATCATATCATCATTAAAATCATGGGAGTGGGCTAGGCATGTCTCTAGAGGGTCAAAGGAAAAAGTCAAAGGTGTCCTATCTTCTACGAAAGAGTCAATCACGTTAATGTCATGAAAATTGTCATCATCCTCTAACCGTCTGCCCTTGTTGAAAAAGATGTTTAACTCCAATGTCATATTCCCGAAAGACATACTCATGACACCATTCCTATAATTGATAATTACGTTTGAAGTGGCAAGGAATGGGCAACCAAGAATGACAGGAATCTAAGTGCTCACGTTACTAATGGGTTCGGTATCTAAGACGATAAAATCTACATGGTAGTAGAATCTATTAAGCTGAAACAACACATCCTCAATTATCCCTCTCGGTACACGAACAGAGCGATCAACAAGTTGTAATGTGGTTAAGGTGGGTTTTAATTCACCCAATTCTAACTACTTGTATGCCGAGTAGGGAATCAGATTGATGCTTGCTCCTAAGTCAAGAAGTGTATGCTTAATTTGATAGTTCCCGATTACACATGATATGGTTAGGCTACTGGAATCTTTGAACTTCTACGACACATCTTTCTTTAGGATGACACTCACTTTCTCATTCAAGAAGATTTTCTTTTGAATATTTTGCCATCTTTTGGTCATACACAAGTCTTTCAAGAATTTGGCATATGAAGGTATTTGTTTCACGGCATCAAGTAGAGGAATGTTGACTTTCACTTGTTTCAACACCTCTAAAATATCCTAAGAGTTAGAGAGAGATTTTAGTGCAACCAACCGTTAGGGAAATGGAGAAACTGGCTTCCCTTGAGGTTCTAGGTCCAATTCTTGTGGAGTAGTGCTAGGTCTATCATCGTTATCCTCTTCCAGGCCCTTAGGCTTTTCAGCCTTTACCGGAATAGATTTGTCAATTATCTTCTCACTCCTAGAGTGGTGATAGACTTAGCTTGCTCCATCTGATTTGAAGAGTTTAGATCACCTATCTCATATTGCGGTTTATGATTGGGGAGAGGTTAAGTAGGAAGCATCCCCTTTCCCCCATTTGTTAATTGCGACTTTATTCTTTGAATAGATGTTGTAAGTGATCCCAAGCCGCTCTAAAGTCCTGGTTGAGTAGCTCTTGGTCTCGAATATGTTTTTGAACCAGATCCTCTTGAGGTTTCACTTGATTTGGAATTTGATTGAAGAAACCTTGAGGGGTAGCTGTTTATCAATTCCTCCAACTGAAGTTTGGATGATTTCTCTAACTAGGATTGTATATATTGGAGGTAAGTCCATCGAAAGGTCTTTGATAATTCCTCATGGCATTGGATTCCTCATTCAACAACCCTCGAAAGGCAGGTATTGTTGGATAAATTTTCGTTGCGTGAATGTTGCCATCACAAATACCACAAACAATTTCATTAACCTTATCCTTCTTTAATTCCATGGCCTCGAATTTCCTTATGAGATTAGTCACTTTAGAATTGCTATCATCGTCCTCTTTCAGGAGATACATCCACCCCTCTCCTTAAATTGAGTCAGCCTAGATATGGTGCTTGATTTTGGATATGTGTCCTATGATTGTGCGTTTTCAACAAGTCTATCTAAGTAGTCCCACACATCATCAACATTTTTATTCATGAATTCCCCATTACACATTGTCTCAACCAATTGGCGCATGAAAGATGTCAATCCATCATAGAAAAAGTGTGTAATACCCCACGTTTCAAAACCATGTTGTGGGCATGAACTGATAAGATCTTTGAACCTTTCCCAACATTGGAAGAATGTTTCATCCTCCTTTTGGGTAAAGTTCATGATTGATTTTCTAAGGGTGTTCATTTTATGATGTGGGAAAAATTTCTTTATGGACTCACTTTGCATATCATTTCATGTGCTAATAGATCTAGGACGTAGTGAATGCAACCATGTCTTAGCTTTCTCTTTCAAAGAAAAGGGAAAGAGTTTCAGCCTAACTGTGTCCTCAGATACGTTTAGAAAATATAAAGTGGCTATGATCTCATCAAACTCTTTCAGGTGTAAATATGGATTTTCTGACTCAAGCCCATGAAATTTATGAAGGAGTTGGATCACCCCTGGCTTGATATTCATGTGTCCCGTACTTTTAGGAAAAACCATGCATGAGGGTGTACTCACCCTCACAGGTTGTAAATAATCTCGTAAAGTACGAGGCGGGGGTGCTTGATGCACCTCATTCTCATCCTTGATGTCCTCCACCCTAGGTTAGGTAGAAGAGGTTGGTTTAACAGCCATTACTTCAATTAACTCAGGGGATCTCGAGCGGTGTCTAGTCTTGCAATGGATAGTCAACCCCTCAACCAATCCTCCATTAGTCAAGAGACATTGAATATTGTTACGAACCCACTTGGGCATGAAACACTCGCGGCCGTCAATTCAGATTCTAAACCTAAACCTAAAAGAAAGAAAGGAAATAAAAATGTAGAAAGAAAGAGAGGGTTGGAAAGAAGTTACCAAATTGGAGTCCCTAAGTTAAAAACCTACAAAACAAACCAAAACAAGTTAGTTTCTAGAAATAGAAATTTTAAAATTAGAAAGTTCCTAAAATAGAAAGTAAACTAGTTTCGAAAAAAGGAAAAACTTCTGAAAACTTAAAATAGAAATTAAGAAAGTTTCTAAAAGAAAACCAAGAATTAGAAAATTTCTAAAAATAAAATAAAGGAAAGATGAGTTAGTTTCTAAAAATTAGAAAGAGTTTCTAAAAAGGGAAGTAACTAACCTAGTTTCTAAAAGTTAATCAGGAAAGTTCTAACCTAGAATTAGGAAGTTAGTTTCTAAAGTAAAAGAAGTCCTATAAAACAAATCAGGAAAATTCCTAAAAATATAAAACAAATCCTAATCTAGAAATAGAAAGGAGGAAAAATCAGGAAGAGATTGTCAAATCAGAAAGCCTATATTAGGGTCCTACAAAATAGGAAAGTTAGGTTAGTTTCTAGAAATCATATAGAAAAGCTTAAATCTAGAAAAACCCTAATCTTAACCTAATTCTAAAACAAGTTAATCTCAGAAAAACGTAACCGTTAATCCTCGGCAATGACGCCAAAAACTTGTTCATACCCCAAGTATAGGGTTGTGATGTAGTAATAATCTCGTTAAGACCGAGGTCGAATCCACAGGGACTGAACCTTGTATGTAATCTGAAAGTAACTTGAACTAGAACTAGGCGAAGATGAAATCTAAATCAGAGATTTCTAAGAGAGTAATGGTGAAATATTAAACTAAGACTTGAGAAATTCAAAGTTGGGAAACTAGGGTGCCAAGGATCCACTTGTAAAAATGAGAGAGATCTATGCTTGATATAACCTTAAAAATCAAATCTGAACTACCTTTGATCTAGTTTTCAAGAGATAAGACAGATGTAAATTAGAATGGTTTCCATCACAAAACCATGCTAATGAGAAAAAGTAAACAACAGAAATTAACCAATCCACAACTATTCTGAGAGATATATGAATGTTAGGAAGGATTCCATCATCCAACCATGTCCATGGGGCGATGGTGAACAACAGGGCTTTCTAACTTCATAATCAAAATAATGAAAAGGAAATACTCAAAGTTATCACAGATCTATTATAATTGAAGTAACAATAATCAAATCTCAACTTCCTTTGATCTAGTTTTCAAGAGATAAGAAGGATGTAAATTAGAATGGTTTCCATCACAAAACGATGCCCATGAGACAAAGTAAATAACATAAATTAACTAATCCACAACTATTCTAAGAGATATATGAATGTTAGGAAGGATTCCATCATCCAACCATGCATGTCCATGGGGCGATGGTGAACAACAGGGCTTCCTAACTTCATAATCAAAATAATGAAAAGAAAATACTCAAAGTTATCGCAGATCTATTGTAATTGAAGTCACAACAATCCATTAAAAACTAAAAGCATTCCTTATAATCAAACTAGAATTAAAATCTCTTCAGTTTAAACATGAAACAAAAGGCATAAACAAAAAGTCTCCCATCTCACTACAAGCTTCACCTCTTGGCCCTATCTAAGAGGCTTAGCCCATCATAGACATAATGAAGATAAAAATCTTCAAAAGCATAAAGGAAAAAGGAACCAAGAAAAAGGAAAGGAAACAGAGAACTCCCAGGCCGTCCACCCTCTCTCTCGTTCTTCCTCACATCCTCCACGTCAAGATGATCCCCACTCTCTCTCACGTCTCCTTTTAAAGCATGCATTAGTCGGTGTGTGGAGAGGTGGAGTCAGTCACTAGAGTTTACGCATGAGTTACGTAGCCAGTTGCGTGCGTAATGATAGATGCAAGAACCTTGCGTTGGCCTATTCTTTTGGAATGGTGGATGCACAATCGTGAGATCTGATCAGTTCATCGCTCTTGGCTCTGGTTGGTGGTCCATGAGAGGAGTTTGGATGGCTTGGATTGGTGGTCCGACCCTAGCCATGGTTACAAAACGACCTGAATCATCCGGGTTTCTCTGAACGCACGTGATGCGTAAAGGGTGCGAATTCTTGATTTTTCGGCGTTAGTGGGACCCATTATCGTTGTTATAACAGAAATCTGACCCGTTCATTGGATTGCTGGCGAAAATCAAGTCAAGTAAGATTGGTTTTTATCTGGTTTTGGTGTGGTCCACTGTATCAAACCAACTTGCGTTTATCCTGCGTTTTTTGACGATCCATGTGTGTACATGTGCAAGGGACCAAAAGTCCACCATAGGGAGGGTCATGCCCCCCCTCTGGACACAATGGACGGTCCAGATCATCCCAATGGATAAGGGGTGGGGTCCACTAGCCAAAAATGGGGGACGCCTGTCCGTCCGCTGGTTCCTCTTCCGTGAGAGAGATGGGTCAACTATCTATTAACCAGGATGCCTCGTCCATGGCGGTCGGCTGTGTACACACTATGCACACGCATCACGTGTGTGGGTCCCATGGTGATGTATTCATGAAATTTGATCTTTCCATTCTGTTTGCCATATAATATAAGGGGTTGAGACCAAAATTGAAGCATATCCTGATATCAGGTGGGCCCCAAATCAGAGATTTGGTGGCTGATCTGTCCATTGGACCACTTTTAAAGGGATCCAATACCTGAAATTCGACGTGTATGGTTAATTTATGGTCCTCAAGCCAAATATAAAGTTTCGAGCCAAACGGATGTTGGGAACCCTGTAATCTTGCATTCTGGATGATTTTTAGGCCTCTTCATCATTGATCACGTGATTTTCTTAGATTTTTGGCATGTAAATTCTTCGATCTTGGTCCCATGGGGTCTGTCGCTTACCTTGGTGATTTATGAGTGTTAAACTAGGCTTTTATCACTCTTTTAAGTCCAAGCTCCTAAATTCACAATGCAACAAAAAACATGATTAAAATATGCCATTAAACAATATCATGCTCGTAAAATCAGGTAATAAATGGGGTCTAATATGTAATATTTTACCCTTAACAATGTCCACTAGGGAAGATATGACAAAAGGCATAATCGTGAATGTTTTTTCTACAAATTTAACAGAGAATGACAAATTCTTAAGAGAAACATCACATATAGAGGCATATATGCCTTGCACTATGGATCTGTAAGTCGTTCCACCCCAAGTTCAAAATGTGTTCCCATCTAACCTCAGAAAGAATAGGAATTATACCAAACTGAACAATGTGGTCTAGATTTATAACTTTTTCTAAGATAATGTCCCTTGTACGGAAGAATTAGACATTTTCTTGATCATCCTCCGACGAACGTATGGTCTGTACGCCAAGAGGAAGGGATCTAGAAGATGAACTGGTTCAAGCCTTGTGAACAGATTTTTTTAGCACGACGTTCCATTGTGAATGCATAAGAAAAATTTTAAGGAAAATATAAGGAATATAGTAGATCAGATTTTGATGAAAAACCCATAAGAAAAAAGGTTTCAAATGGAGAAAAATCTACTCCAAGATGCAAATCTAACAATAAACAACCTAAAACTTGAAGAAATTTAAAAATGAATCACTTACAAAAGAGTTTGGTTGGTGGGTTGGTCAAATGTAGCACCGGCTTGCCGCGGAAGAAGATGTGAAATGAAATAAATTTGGAGTTTTCCTCCTTTTTGGGTAAACCAGCGCAATCATCGGCTAGCCTGAGCACGTGCTTGATTGGCCGAAGATTTTGGTCAGCTATGGGCTGAGTGAAAAAAATTAATTAATTTTTATTAATATGTTATTTTCATTTTGCATTTCATGCATTTCGTGATAACAAATAAGCATAAACATAAATGCAAAAGAAGAAGAAAAATAATAATTATTTAACAATACACAATCCAATATCATGCTTTAGATTTGAAAACTTAACATTGTTAAGTAGCTTAGTTAGTATATCTGCAAGATGCTTCTCAGTTTGAATGTATTCTAGCATGATAATTTTGTCTTTAACTAATTCTCGAATATAATAGTATCGTATGTCAATATGTTTTGTACGAGAATGTTGAATTGGATTTTTAGATATATTTACTAACTAGAATTATCGCAATATAATGTCATTGTATCTTGTGTAATCCCATATTCAGCTATAATTCTTTTCATCCACATTAGCTGAGTGCAAGCATTTCCTGCCGCAATATATTCATCTTCAGTAGTAGAAAGAGATGAAGTTTTGTTTCTTGTCGAGCTAAGATACTAAGCAGTTTCTAACATAGAAACATCCACTGATAGTAGATTTTCTATCATCAACATTTTCTACCCAGTCTACATCTGTATAACCTGCGATTTGTACAAACGTATCATGTGGATACCATAAGCCTAAGTTTGCAGAACTTACGACATATCTAATTATCCGTTTGATAGCAGTTAAGTGAGATTCTCTAGGATCAAATTGATATCTAACACATATTCCAACACTAAATGCAATATCAGGTCTACTAGAAATTAAATATAGAAGACTACCATTCATACTGCGATATAGTCAAGAGTCTACACTTTTACCTGATTTATCTTTTGAGAGTTTAAGACTTGTACTCATTAGAGTGTTGAAATTCTTATCATTCTCAAAGCCAAACCTTTTTACAAGGTTCAATGCATATTTAGTCTGTGAGATGAGGATACCATCTTCATATTGTTTGACTTGTAATTCAAGGAAATAGTTTGGTTCGCCGACCATACTCATTTCAAACTTGGATTTCAGTAGATCTACAAACTTAGTAAATAACTTAGCGCACGTAGATCCATAGTTAATATCATTAACATAGATTTGAACTATTTATTGTTGAATAGGGTTTTGTCAACACTACCCATAACAAAATTATGATAAGTAAGGATTTAGTCAACTTTTCATATCATGCTCTGGGAGCTTGTTTTAATTCATAAAAAGTCTTTTTAAGATGGTAAACATGATTGGGAAGTTTGGGATCTTCAAAACCTTTTGGTTGTTCAACATATACTTTCTCATTTAGATCACCATTTAGAAAAACACTTTTTACATCCATTTAATAAATTTTGAATTTTTTAATGCATACAATGGAAATAAATAATCTGATCGATTCAAGACGTGGAACTGGTGTAAAGGTTTCAATGTAATCAATACCTTTTATCTTAATATAACCTTGTACAAGCAGTCATGCCTTATTTCTGATAATGTTCCCCATTTCATCAGTTTTATTTTTAAAAATCCACTTAGATCCAATCACATGTTTGTTAGTAGGTTTGAAAACCAGATACCATACATCATTTCTAATAAATTGATTTAATTCATTTTGCATAGAATTTATCCAACTTTCATCAGCAAGCGCTTCATTTACATTACTCGATTTAATTTGGGAGGTAAAGCAGACATGATTACATATATTTTTAGTTATCTTCTTGTCTGAACGCCAGTGTGAGGGTTACCAGGTATTTGATCAGTTGGATGGTCTTTGACTAACCTTAACTCAGTATTGACAGATTTAGATGAAAATACATGTATATTAATCAATTTGATATCATCATCATATTGATCAAGACAGGGTGTGATTGAATGATCATCTATCCTAATATTTATAGATTCTTGTATAGCCCCAGTTCTTTTATTAAGAACATGGTATGCTCGATTATTTAGGGCATAACCTCGAAATATTCCCTCATCGCTTATGTCTTCAAAATTTTCCAAATTTTTATGGTCACATAAAATTAAACATTTGTTTTCAAAAGTTTGAAAATATTTAACAGTGGGATTTTTGTTAAACCATAATTCATAAGTTGTTTTGTTTTTAGCTTTTCTAATATAAAAATGATTAATTACATAACATGTGGTACTAACAGTTTTAGCCTATAAATTTTTAGGTAGGTTCATGCTATTTAGCATTACATTAGCCTTTTTTTGTAAAATTCTATTTTTTCTTTCAGCAAACCCATTTTGTTGTGGTGTTTTTGTAGTAAAAAATTTATGCAATATATCATGATCATTGTAGAATTTCTCAAAATTGCTATTTTCAAATTCAATTTCTTGATCACTTCTAATTTTGACCACAGATAACTTTTTATCAGTCTGGATACGTTTTATAAGTTTTCTGACTTCATGAAGAGTATCCAATTTTTCTCTTAGAAAGGCTACCCAAGTATATCTAGTATAGTCATCAATTACCACCAAAAAATATTTCTTTCCACCTCTTTGTTCTAGTTTGTCTGACTAAATCTATATAGAGAAGTTCAAGAGGTCTAGCCATGGCTAATTAGTTCACTTTCCTGTGACTACTCCTAACTTGCTTGCCTATTTGACATGGGCTACAAACTTTTTCTATCTTTTCAGTTTAGGTAGGCCATGTAAGTGATCTCTTTTGCTAAATTTATATAATTTACATGTTCAAGACATTTATGTCATAGTTCAGTCTCGTCTGTTTAGACCATGTAACACGAATGGTTTGTTGAGCAAGAGTTATCAATTATATAGCAATTTTTAGACGTTCTGTGACTATTTAATATTACATTTCCTTTCTCATTTATTATCTCACATCCGTGATCTAAAAATTTTACGTTATGTTTATTATCATGGATCTGAAATATGCTCAGAAGATTATGTTTTAATCGTTTAACATATAAAACATTTTCAAAGAGAGGTAAGTTAGGAAGTTGTACATTACCTTGGCCAATTATCTTGCAGTTGTTTCCATCTCCAAGTGTAATGAGCCGCCATTTACTTCATTGATGTTTGAGAATATGGCCTTATCAACTATCATGTGTCTCGAACATCCACTATTTAGGTACTATCTTGAATGGCTACTTCTTTGAAAGCTGTGTGGATTAGAAGACACTTTACTTTTGGAACCCATTTTATTACGGTTCTAGGTTTAGGAGGTCTCCTGCTTTATGCTATGTTTGGGAGTTAGGATATCTCCTTTTTCTATATAAACCAGTCTTATTAGAGTTGGATTTCAATAGCTCTTTAAGCATATCCACAATTTTTCCAGCTAAAGGAGGATTTTTGTTATTATTCTTTTGATGTTTATAAAAATTGGCATTATTATTTATTTTAGAGACTTGAAAAGGTTTTGTGTTTTTGAAGTCATTCCTTTTATTGTTTGAATATTTTAGAGTCTCAACTTTAGAGTTCTAGAATTCTCTTTTTACAAAGGTAAGAGCAAAATCCTTAGATTTCAAAGGGTCATTTTTAATATAGCCCAGTCTAAACTTGTCACCACATCGTCTCGATGAGGTTAACAATTTTTCAAGTTTCTTGTCACCAAGGGTATATTTCCAAGTGTCCTTTGAACTTTAAAGGGAAGAAACTTCATGTTTTAGTTTCTCATTTTCAGTTTTAAATTTTTGCATTTCAAAAGACTTAAAACTCAAATCTTTTTTTTTTTTCAAAATAATCGGAAAAATGAGATTTTTCTAAAATAACTTTTTCAAGTTCTAATTGTAGTTTAACATAAATTTCTTTTTGAATTTTCAATTTGGCTGTAATTTTACAACTTTCTCTGTATAGGGCAATATATGCATCTTGAAGATCATCTTCATTTTAAGTAACTTCTTGGAGTTTCATAATCAAATATATCAAAGTTATCTAAAGAACTGATTATGGCTATAGTCATAAAGGCTTTCAAATCGTTTATATTTTCTTGGTCTGATTCATCAGTTCTAGAATTAGTTTCAGATTCTGATGATTCATCCCAAATAACTATTATACATTTTCTTCTAGATTTATCCTTTTTAGGACATTTAGAAACTAAATCCCAATATTCTGATAGTTGAAACTTGACTGTTTTTTGTTTTAGATTTCAAAATTTTTAAATTTCCTTTTCTTTTATCAAATGGTTTTTTAAAATCTATTATTTTCTTGTTTTTGAAAATTCTATAAAATTTCTTTGCTAACATAAACATATCATCTTCATTTTCTTCAAAATTAGAATTTATATTAAATTCCTTTTAATTAGATTTAGAAGATTTAAAAGTAATGGACTTGATTTTAGGAGCTTTAAAATTCAGATCATAAGTTTGAAGAGAACCAACTCCTCAACTTTCATAATATTTGTATCACTTAATTCCTATATAGCAGTAACCTTTTAATTAAACCTATCAGGAAGTGATCGTAATATTTTTGCGCAAACCTTGCTTTCAAGGATTTTATCTCCAAGACCCCACATGGAATTTACTATATCATTTAGTTTCGTATAGAATTTCATAAAAGACTCATTTTCTTCCATCTGAATTTTCTTAAATTTGGTTGTGAGGATATGAATTTTACATTTTTTTTCTATAGTAGTTCCTTCATGTGTCATTTCAAGAATATCTCATGCTTATTTAGCTATATCGCTAGAAATGAATTCTTTTAAATTTATCTGGCGATAGAGTGTTAGTTATTACATTTAAGGCTTTTGTATTTGTATTGTTTTTGCTTATCTGAATAGTAGTCTAAAAAGTATATGTGATTTCTTTCATTGATATGGTTCCATCATCGGCTACTACTTCCATTATAAGAGGGATCCATTTAGTTACAGTGGCTTGCTACACACTTTCATCAATGGATTTGAGGAAAATCATCATCCTGGGTTTTCAATATGAATAATTAGAGCCATTAAAGGGTGGTGGCCTGGTAATGGATATGCTTTTAAAATTTGACATCTTGTTGCTCTGGATCTAGCTCAAGGAAGTAAATCCAAAAAATAAAAAAAAAAAAAAAAACAAAAAAACAGAACAACCTGCTTTGATACCACTTTAAATGAAGAGCTAGTGATATCCTGAAGGGGGTGAATAGGAAAATGTCAAATAATCGAAATAAATGCGGAATATGAAAATATTACAAAAATCTCAATCATTTGAGTATTGAAACTTTGATTCTAAATAATTCATAGGACAACTTTTACCTAAAATATTAAGCAGGACAACCTTATTTCATAAATGTTTTTAAAATCAAACTTTCAAACTAGTAAGAGTATATAAAAGGATTACAACATTTATTACTGAAATGAAATAATAAATTATATACAATCACAAAAAATAATAAGACATTCACCACATGGCACAAGGAGTTATAGTGGTTCGGTGCTTACAACAACCACACCTACTCCACTCCTAAAATTACTACACTCGTAATTTTGGCTTTCACTAAAAAAAGGTTTTCATGGGTTCCCCTTAATAACCTGATACAGTTCTTTGTGATTTTCACAGGCTATCACAATAAAAACCCTACTAAGATTTTCACAAGCTATCTCAGACAAAACCTGAAAAGGCCGAGCTATTAAGTCCTAGAAAAGGGGGGGAGGGGGTGAATAGGACTATGCCAAATTAAAAATTAATGATGAAATTTAAACAAATATAAATACTAATAGCAATAAACAATCACACAATGCTGAAATTAAATACAACCTCAAGTGTACGAGTATTGAGAGATTGATACAGATATTATTCTAAGGACAACCTTACACCAAAAACCAAAGGTTTATGGTATGACAACCTGATTCCTAGAAAGGTCTATGTATCAAAAACTCAAACTAATAAAGAGGAATAAATAAATAAATAACAAGGAAAGAAATTAAAGTTATTACAACATTCCCACACTTGTATAAAAGAAATTACAACATTCTCCACAAATGCAAAAAGGAAAATCACAAACGTCCACAAAAATTAATAAACAATCAATCCACAAGACCAAAAATTATAGTGGTTCGGTTGTGTGTACACCAATTGTTTAGAAAAACAACCACACAACTACTCCACTCCTAATATCCTTACACAATGGGTATTAGCGTTCACTATGAAAATAGGTTTTTCAAGGTTCACCTAAAACCCTTACAATTGTGTCTTTTAAGTGGGCTTACACAATTCAAAAAGCCTCACACTCTGAGTTTTCTGGATCACTTTAGACAAACCAAAACAGAGAGATTTTTCTACCACAATCTCAATGAAACTAAAAGATAGAAATTTACAATAATGTAAAATACCTGGATATTCTCCTTTCGATGTAGCCCAGAAGAACCAAATCGGAGTAGAAGTTCAATGTAGAAGTTCAATGTCCATACTCACTTATGAAATGATTATAAGGTCTAGATAGATTTTAGATTTAATGCACCTTGGGCTAGCTTGATTTGATTTTGATTCCAAGAAATGAGAATACTTCAATCCCTCTTTCAAATACAATTGGAATGCAAAATATAAAATCAAATATAAAGAAAGCTAATTAAAGAGAATATAAAATGAGCACTAGATAGGTTAATAATATCACTAACTTATCTTCCAGAGTGGTGTATTGATTTAGCTTGAATTGAATATAAAACTCTGAAATTCGTGCTCTATTTATAGTTGCAGAAATCGCATCTATGACTGGTCTTGAGGTCGGCACGACTGGTCGTAGGACTAACAGATTTTTAAAATTTTGAGCGCAATAGGATAAAGCCGTTCCACGACTAGTTGTAGGCTCTGCTTGACCGGTCGCGTGGTCTCCACGACTGGTCGAGTCCTGTCCGCGACTGGTCGTGTGGAACCATTTTTAATTGCTGGACTTTGAGTCGAGGTTGCAGGACTGGTTGAGCACAGGTCGAGCACTATTCACACGACTGGTTGAGCAGTCTCCAGGACTGGTCGAGGCTTTAACAAAAATTCTCAAAAATCAGTAACAACCTTAGAACTGGTCGAGGAATTTTTGGACTGGTCGAGCCAGTGCTAGGACTAGTCGAACATAGTCCAAGACTAGTCAAGAAACAGTCTATGCACTTATAAAATGATACAATTTTAAATTATGTATTCAAAATGACCTACCCTATGGTCATTCATACCTTATACATAATATATGAACATTGAAACTTCTTTTCCTTTGATTGATAGAAGATCTTTGAAGTTCACAAAGCTTGAGATCTTAACATATATAGAAGCTTGAACTTGAGACCTTTTGAAGCTTGAATTTGATTAACATTGAAGCTTGAACTTGAGGTTCAAAGTATAGGAACTTTGTCTTGACTTGAAGCTTGAACTATGAATCTTGAAACATTGAATTCACACTTGATGTTGTACTTGAACATGAACAAGTAATCTTACATTTTAAGATCTTGAAGTAAAGACCATTGTCCTTGTACTATCTTGAATATATTGATGCGCTATAAAATTTTGGCACTATAAAATTTGACAATTATATGAGCTAGAAACCATAGCACTTACAAAACCTCAATTGAGATTTTCACAGGATATCTCAGAAAAACATAAAAAGAATTTCAGAAGGTATACTTGTCTTCAAATGTAAAAGACGTAGCAGAAGCTTTTAGTATAATGACTTCTTTCTTGAACGTAGATGGCGTAGTGTTCAATCAGACAGAAAGAGTATATGGTTCTATAGATTTTAAAAATGAAAAACTCATATGCTACTTGATTCAATTCTCTTAGATCTCAAAGAAGAGTATAGTTTACTCTCTTAGATTAAGTCTAAAATGATCTTAAGAAAAAGGGATTGAATACGCTATTAAAATTAATTTATAAATACCGACAAATAGCTTGTTGAGGACTTGAGCTTCTCTTTCTCTCTTACAGAAGAATTATAATAATTTTCATTATAATTTGGAATGAGAGAAAGACTCAATTTATAAGCAAAGAAGTTAGAATTTTGACTAGCTTAAGATAGGCTTCGACTAGCCCGAGTTCATCGGATTCTATTCAACAGATTTCGAATCGCGTGGGATAAGAATTATCTAAAATTCAGTTGGGCCGGGGTCAAATTCAACTGGTTGAACATCATAATTCAGCTGGCCGAATTCTCATTAATTCTAAAAGTTTGTGTTGCTGGAATTTCACCCAAACTTTCTAGGCATGGCTGAATTTCAAGCTTGAGCTAGCCGAACCAAAACTTGGGCTAGACGAATTTTTAAGAGAAGTTGTTATTTTTCTTAGGATTGAAGTTGGGCTGGCCGAGGAAGTTTAGGCTAGCCAAACTAGAAGTTAGGCTGGCTGAATTCCTAAGCAAAAACACTTGGAAAAACCACATGATAAAGAATTTTTGAAAGCACCTAATCCTAAGGTCTTTCTAGGGTTATACCACATGAGATATATCAAATATCTGAGTTACTTTGACTTGTACTTTGTCTTTGAACTTTGTCTTGAACTTTGTCTTAAACTATGTCTTGGACTTTGGCTTAAATACGGGTGACGATTTCTTTGAGAAGATGTGCTGATCTTGTCTTGACCATAAGCCGATCTTGAGGTGATCTTCAGGTTCTACCTTGAAGCACTTTTGTGTTAAGAAATTTGACAATCTATTTGTGCTTAAGATCATATAACTTACATTATTGAATTCCTTTCTCAAGTAGATTTAAATTCAGTTAGAGAGTATACTACACTCAACTTGAGATTAGAGAATTAAATATGCAACTTTTAGGGTTTTATTCTTCGAGAAATTATATATCTCTATATCCTTTTTTGTTAAGCATACATTGGTCCATCATTATCTAAGAAATGGGATCGCTGCATCTATTGAAGCATTTAAATTAAAAAGGCTTCATTAGTATCTTTGAATCGACATTCGTTTATGAAAAGATAAGTGTTTATATTACTTTCATTTTGGGTTTGTTGAGATTGCATGAAAATCTCATCGGGTTATGTAGTAGTTAGCCCATGAAAATCACTTGAGGTTTTAGTGTGGTAAGCTTATGAAAATCATATGAATTATAAGAAGTTGTTGAGGTGATCCTTTGAAAACCTTAAAAATAGTGGAAAGCCAAAATTACGTTAAGTAGTAATTTTGATAGTGGAGTAGGTATGTGTTAAACATCGAACTAGTATAATTCTTCATGTATTACGGTGATTGATAATTTTATTCTTTGTTTTTATTATTATCTTGAAATATTAGATTCAAGGACGTCGTGAAAGAAGACTATCCTACATAAGATTTTAGGTGAAGGTTGTCCTACGTCTCAATTAAAATTAAGATTTCAACATCTATTCCATTATGAATTTATTTTTCATGATTGGTTATAAAAAAATGGTCCCCCCCCCCCCCTCCCCACAGGACATCTATAGCTCAACTTACATAGTCATTTTACCATAAGTACCAATATAGTATCAAGCATCCCATTCATCACATTTCTACATATTTTGTAACTTGCAGTTGGTCAGTTCGAACGTATGCTCTGCAGCTTGCCGATATAATCGGATCCTTCCATCAGAAATTTGGATGCTCATGTATACAATGATCGATGCCCTTAGCCAAACCTGGACTAGCCGAGCATAGTGCACACACAACTGACCGGAACCCCAAGACCCAGAAACCTATCTCATATCGACCGCCCCGTCGCCGCGATCATAGAGGTACAACCCGTGCATCTATATGATACTCTGTTTGTGAGATATGCTGTGAAGAATAATTAGTATATCATGTGCGCAAGGCGCCATGTACTCCACTCCACACATGTGCATAACACATATCATACACGCATGCACATGCCACACATGGGTGAGAGAATCTCTACCCATGTGTGTGATGTCACACACCCATACCTCTCATCTCTCATGTACACCTCAAGTCAACTCTTCTCCATACCACACCTCATATGTGACATCATCACACCATGTCATCCCATGCTCCTTTAACCCACCATTAATTACAAATCATAAATTAATTTTTATAATCCTACCTTAAGCTAATAGTAATCACATTAGCCTAACTTAACCAAATTTTTATGAATTTCTCTACAAATATCCCTCCATCCCTTAACATTTCACCATTTTTCTACACAGAGAGAGAGAGAGAGAAGAGTGATCTTGGTGGGCCATCAACTCCATCAATCCCATCCCTTCCATCCATCTCAACCATCAATTCCATCCCCTCCATCCATCTCAGCCATCCATGTAATTAATCAAGGTGAGTACACCGTCCCCACTTATTTTTATTTTTGTTTTCATTATGTTTATGGATGGTCAATATGATACTCAAATGTTAGGAATGGTGTAGATGATGAAGATAGTATGATTGATGGTGAAGAAAATTATAATAATGATGATGATGCTATTAATGGTGTGGATGGATAGGAGAAAACATATAAAATCAATTTATTATAAAGTTCATGTGGGACCCATTGATAGTGGGCCCCACAAAAATGTTTGTATGACATCCAAATCATCCAAGTATTAGCCCATTGGGGCGGCCAAACTCACATATGTACACCAATGCACATACGTGCACATATCCAAGAAAAAAAAATTAAGGGAGAGACGCTGCTACCAGCGTCCCTGCTGCTTGAATTGGAAAGGAGGGGATGTAGGCCCACAAGTCCACCCCATTGATGTATGTATCTGATCCACGCCGTCCATCATGTTTTTCAGATCATTTTAGGCATTGAGAGGAAAAATGAAGTTAATCCAAATCTCTGGTAGGCCACACCATCAAAAAAATATTTTAATAATGATAAACTTTTAGGGCCCACCATACACCAAAATATACTAAATATTGGACTCGTTTGATCTATCACGAGCTAAGGAATGCAACAGACGGGTTGGATTGTCTTTATGTAGGCCCCACCTATGAAAAATCACAACAAAACTAAAAGATTTTTTTAAAAAAAATACATATATGCAAGGGGCTGATGCTGATGTACGAGTGTCCAGGGACGCTATAGCGGCACCTGCTTGTTGGAATGGGCAGGGACAGTGGGTCCCACCATTGGTCCCACCATGATGCATGTCGAGCATCTACACTGTGCATTTGATGGGTCTCCTTTAAAAATGGGTCACCCTCAAAATTAAGCCATACAGGAAACTCAGGTGGCCCACACCATCAAAAAATAAAAATAAAAATAAATTTATGAAGCTGAATAAATCAGCAATTTTCATGGGCCTGATCATGTGGTATATGTTATATCTAAACCACCCATCCATTTAGTGAGCTTGCCTTAAGGTTTGAGAAGAAAAATAAGATAGATCTAACTATCAAGTGGGCCACACTACAAAAGCAGCAAGGATTAAACATCTACCATTGAAACTCTTTTTGGGTCAGAAGTTTTGGACCAATATGAAATTTGTATTTCCCCTTAATTCAGGTCTTTGTGACCTTATGAACAGATTGAATGGAAAATAAACGTTATGGTGGGCCCTGTGAATGGTTTAATGGTGAAATCATTATCCTCACTGCTAATTGAGGTGAGGCCCAGATAATCTTTGGTTATGATTTATTTTTGGATAATTTTCTAAAATGATCTCTAAAAATAGATGAACGGTGTAGGTATAATAAATACATCACTTTAAGACCCATATAACTTTGATCTCCTTGAACCATTCGTATAACTCGAAGTTCGAGCATGTAAAATCACTTGTTAGGTCCACCTGAAATTTGATGTATCTAAAACTTGGTCTAACCCCTCAACCAGGTGGGACACACATAATGGATGGGCTAGATTTATGAACTACATCTCTGTGGGCCCAACAAATGATTATGAATATTCAATGGAGGGTAACCCTCTCAACTTGTGTGTGGTATGGCACACTTTGATGTAGGTGTTATGTCACTTAATCCACCATGGTTATGACATGATATCTATTTAAGATCCTCATCGCTTATCCATTTTATCAACCCTTTTGACGGTATGTTACCATGAATCAAGCCCATCCAATGATTAGATAGTCGTACATTCTGAAATAATGTAAATTGAACTCTCATTACTAAAAATTTATTATGGGGCATCTTGATGATGCATTAGATATTCAAACCATCTAGCCCATGTACCGGGTCCCCTTTAGGGCATTGTCCCAAAAATTAGTCAATCCAACCTGAATTGGACCATACAATACAAGGCTTTGAGAATAAAGACCTAAATATTGAATCCAACCTAAGGCCACCATGGGGTATCTATTTAATCCATGCGGACCATCCACTTCCTCATATCATTTTTAGGATTTGGACTAGACTCAAAGTAGACCTAAGTCTTAAGTGGGTCACATACGACTTAACCTCATGGGAAAGCCCCATGAGCTCCACCATATAGAACTCATTGTAAATTCCATTGATGTGTGGGCCCAAGAATGTTAAGGCCCATTTTGAGTGAACGCCATGTGGGCCCATTAGTGGTAGCCTTATTTGGGCCAACCATTGGGCCTCTTCGACAAGAGTTTATAATCTCCATGTGTTGAACGTATGACAAACTGGTATTATAATTTTTGAAGTAATGATGATTAATCCCTTAAATGGGCTGAGTATGGACAGCCCTTGATCACTTGACACTTTGGTTAGATTACGGCCCTAAGTAATAGGATCATGTGACTTATATTTAAAGTCTTAAATATATTTAATTATAATAAATATATAGACTTTAGTGGCATGAGGATGTGATATACATATTTGGCCCCTTAATCATGAGGGCATGTGGCATATGTAGGGTCACCTAATCATATGCAATTGCGGAATATATGTAGTTATCTAACCGTATGCTTGTAAAATGCACACAAGGCCAACCAATTACATGAAGTCAGGTGGCATTAGTGACCACCCAATGATATGACAACGTGCTTATGGGCATAGCCATGGTCACCTAAACCATGAACAACTGAGTTGTACGTGCAGATTTTCTTAGTCATGAGACTTATGATATAGGTTGAATTATGTAATTTGATAATGGAGTGCCCCTTAATTTGGTGTCGTGTGACATAAATACAACCCTTACATTATGCTCATAGGTGAGGCAAATGTGGGGACCACTAAACTATATCTGATGCGATGGAAGCTAGTTCCTAGTCTCTTGATCATGTGACACCGATCTAAGTCATTCTCCGTATGAAGTATAGGGTGATCATAGTTTAAGAGTTAAGTGTCGTAGTGTAACCAGGTATGGTGGGTATGCTTGAGATTGTATCTTGGATGCTTTAAGACACGGTTACTAGACCATGATACTAATTGTATGGCCACTCAACCAAGTGAAACAATGACATCGACAACCAGACCATGTGAGAGCTTAATAAAGTGGTTGCTCATAGATGTATGAGTTATGGTGTAGTAAAAATAAGCAACCATGTGACCTTAAATCTTTTATTATGGCAAGTAGAGTGACATTTGTGTAGCCACTCAACCATATGGACTTCTGATAATAGAGTGGCCATAAGACCATGTGGGCATATGAGAATTGTGTGATTACTCAGACTTGTGGACTATGCTGATGGTGTAACCTCTTAGTATATGAATTTAGGATGTGTGTCAGGTTGATTATGGACCCTACCTTGATGTGAGTATTGCATATTTCACCATTTATCCATTAGGCTAGCTAATCCTAGAACATGATTCCAAAATGACCTAGATCCAATTTCTAAATAAGTCAGACGATATGAAATAGTGTTAATTGAATGTATAACTTTCGAACACTTGTGAACCCACTCAATGTACGTATTTTATTGCACTATTGTATTATTTTTCCAACCAAACATTTTGATCATGGAGCCCGCTGACGTGTGCCTCGTGCATCTGAACTGTTCTTCCTTGCATTACCTTAATGTATGTGAGTTACCTATATTATCTACTTGTTGGGACCTATCGTAATGTTTATGTGTGGACCCATTTACTTGTAGTACCACTTGGAAGTAGGACCCACTACGTTGTATGAGACAAACCCACATTACCCAACCAGGACTAACTCCTATGTGTATATTATATACCAAGTCGTTCAACTTAAGGCTCACTATATCTTATGAGGTTTACATGTGCCTTCCAAACTATTGTAGAACTAATATGATAAGTATTTGCAAATCCAACTTACTAACAACCCACTTGAAGGTGAAGCCCACTACATTATATGAGTTTCGTCAGCACCATCCATCCCGTGGCTCATTTACTGTATGTTATATTTATGCCTTTCATCTCATAACCACTTGGTGCATGTACTTTACGTCATTACCACTCATTAATCATAAGGCTCAGTTAGGGTATAACCATGTGGTCCTAATAGAAGAAAATGGCTAAAGCCGCTAATGGAATATCTATCTTGTGAAGGATATGGTATAATTCTGAATACAATTAATGCTCGTGACTATGATAGCTGTGGATGATATTACTGATGTTAGTGATTATGGTTAATAGAAGTATGTGATTTAATATCTTGATTAATGTTGTTCCACTTCCTAACATACTAAATTCATCTACTTAATCATGTTGATATTGATCATACTCATGCACCATGGAATGATAGTATGTGCAAGTGTACTTCAATACATTTGTTTATATGTAAGATATGTCCTCTTCAGTTTAGTCACATGACTATGGATTGATATAGTTGATAGTGGCAAATGTTGATTGTATGTCATTTTGGCTTAGAGGTTAAGCAGACCCTAAACTCATGGCATTATATGCATACCATATGCACTTGAACGTATGCCTTATCATGATTGCTTGAATTAATATATAATCATGACATACATGATGATTGAAATACCATAGTCGTGCCGTATAACATGAGTTGGATCTTGACGATGAAATGTACATCTATGATGATGACTTGGGTTATCCCTAAAAATGAACGGGACACCGGAAGTGTGAAAATAGTAGGAGATGATGTGCCCCTTGGGTTGAAAGTCCCTAAACCCCTATGCTATCTAGGGTTGCCTCACCATCAGGCCAAGTGGATACATGGGTCATGGATTTGACTCCCACTGACAAGGTTGGGTTGAGAAGAGGTGGGTCCAACCTGCTTAACGACTGAGGTGCAAATAGGGACCGGTCTGACTCGCTGGCGAGGAGAAGCGCGAATGAAGTCCACTACTGGCATGCCAAGTGGAAGTCCACTGCAAGGTGGGTATGTGGGGTCAATTACAAGTGTCTAGTGCATAGGTATCGACCATGGTGTTTTCCATGATATATACTTGGTGGAAGTCCACCACAGGGCGGGTATGCGAGGTCGATTACTAGTGTTTGGTGCATGGTATCGACTATAGTGCTTCCCGAGATATACAGTTATAATATGGTATGACAATATAATGATGATAATGTGATTACGGATGCATGTAATATGGTTATGGTTGTGGTATAAGAGAAATGAAAATATGACTTGGTGATGCTGGTAGTATTGACTCGGAGTATTACTATGATGCATATGCATTGCATTAGCATTGACATCTTACCTTACGTGCTACATGCCTTTCACCATACATGATTTTCTTGTGGCATATTTGTCTTGCTTGCATATAGGACACACTGCACACACATGTGTACTCACTAGGCTTTTTGCCTAAGCTTCCTATTTCCCATTTTTTCAGGGCAGGAGTAGCTTGGAAGACTTAACTTTCTCGATGCATTGTATCTATTTTTCGATTTGGCAATGTTGACGTCATGTACCTTTTAGAAAGCATTGTACTTGTAACCTTAAGGATTTATACTGGAGAGTATTGCTTGGTATTTTGATCATGGATCTTCATGCGCAGGTATTATCATATGTATATACAAAAAAAAAATTAAAAAAAAAATCAATTAAAAATCTTCCTTGTGGTGCGCCAAACTCGGGACTTGGTATATGGAAGTCGAGTGCCAGATTCGGGGCATCACGGAAGTTGTCCGTCCCCGGATTTGGGGTGTGACATTACTCATCACCATCGTTGCATTATATCATTTGCATGTGAGAAGTAGTCCTATTCTTTATAAATTAGTCAGATCCTTTGAAGTAAAGACAGTACATTTGTATGGGCAGAGTGGGTGTCTAATACCTTCTCTCTCTTTAACCACGATCCCATACCCGAAATCTCTAGAATTCAAGCTCAATAGTCTTCTTAAGCTTAAGGATCTTCGGATTCTTGATCCTAATCATTTCTACAGGGTTTAACCAACTGTACTATTAAAATAATTGATTTGTGGTGACTCTGGTCAAACGAAAGCACTCGAGCAAGGCAACCAGTGGAAAAGTGAGCTGATCTCCCATCCTCCCGACAATTCTCTCTCTAGTGTCCTTAATAGCCTACTTGAGTTTTGGACTTGCCTGATTATTAGGTTGATATCCTAATATGATATACAAAACTCGATGGATGGAGTGTATTTCTCATAAACATGATGGTGGGCCACCTAGTCGCACGAAATCAGCTACATGTGGAAGGAAGTTCCCACTACCAAAAAAATGAGCAAACGCTACGGACTATGTAGCTCTATAGCTACGGCTTTAATCCGTAGCTAATTAGCTGCGAATTTAATCCGTAGCTAAAACATACTTAATCTGTAGCTAAAACACAGCTCCCCATAGGAACTTAACTATGCTTAAGGGACTCCATGGGGCCCATTGCAATATATTTATTTTATCTAATAGGTCCATAAATTTTGAAATTTTATTTCAGTGCATGAGCCCAATAATTAGAAAGATCAAAAGTCTAAGTGGACCACACCATGAGAAAGAATGAAAAATAAATTTACATCGTTAATATGTGGTGTGGTCCACCTAAATCTTAGATGTGACTCATTGTTTGGATAAACCCTAAAAATGATTCGTTAAAATGAATGAACAGAGTGGATAATTAACATACACAATGGTGGGCCCCACAAGTCCTAAAATAAATCACCCCTAAAATCCCGTCCGCGCACCTCCCGCACACCTCTCCCGCGCACCCAATTTCACAAAAGCAAATGCCCCCCCCCCTCTCTCTCTCTCTCTCTCTCTCTCTCTCTCTCGCCCACACGCGACTCACCCTCCCTCACCCTCTCCGCCCTCTCTCTCTCTCTCTCTCTCTCTCTCTCTCGCATTCAGCCCTCTGTCGATCTCTCGCGCTCCCTCACCCTCTCTCTATCTCTCAGCCCCATTTCCCTCTTTGTTTCCCAACCTCTCTGTCTCTCTCACTAGGGTTTTCAAAACTCCCTTTCGTTGCAAGAAGGAGAAGAAGAAGGAGAAGGTGGAGATACGACGTAAACCGATCCGTCTGGATGGGATTGAGGTCAAAAGACAAACCGCGAACTTGAATATGCAGTGAGGTATCTCTCTCTCTCTCTCAATCTCTCTCAATCTCAATACCGATTGAAACGATTTGGGGATTTAGGGATTTGGAGATTTAGGGATTTAGGGATTTGGGGATTTAGGGATTTAGGGAGTTGGGTCTAATACACAGCTGAACCTAAGCAATCCAAAATAGCTGATAGAATGTTGAGGAAATATTTGATCCCCGACCCAAAGTTAATGCAGTGTAATCAGGTTTTCGGTTTGTATAAGTGGGGCCATGGTTCACTGATCCAGATCATCGGTCTGTTGTGTTGTGGATGGTGCACCATGGATGCACCAAACTAAAAAAAAAAAATCTCCCAAGATTGAGAGATCCTAGCCACCAATCTGTAGCCTTTTTCAGCGAATGTGGATAGTTCCTCTTGAATACATATAACTGATGGATATCTTAATCACTCAAGTTAAACCTTGGCTGCTAAAAATAGTAGGAAGTGGTTGTGGGAGTGGATGCAGAAACTAGTAGTAAATAACCATTTTGAAGCCCAAAGTTTGTAGGAATTGTGAGATTATGAAGCAGGAAAAATGGTAGATGATTTTTTTACAACTATAGGGTGAGCTACAACACAACAGATGAATATATATATATATATATATATATATATATATATATATATATATATATATATATATATATATATATATATATATCTTGGCAACGAACATGACATGTAGATAGGATGAAATTTCTGTTTTTGAACTAGAATGACACGCTTTTTGTTTTTTGGATGATAGATTATGAAATATGATAAGGTCAATCTCTTTTGCATGCAATATATTTCCCAAAAACAGATTCACCTGTAACGCAGGGTCGTGGCGTTTGAGGGAGCTATTCTTTTCCCACAATTCTCTAGTCACAACTTGTTCCCAATCTTAATATGAAAAAACTGCATTTATTTGAAACACTTGGTTACTGTTGAAGCTTGCTTTAGCACTTTGATGGTCTCAAATTCATTGCAATTCATTTGCTTGTCTCAAATAAAAGGCCTTTTCTCCTAACAACTTGTTCTGGGTATATCTTTTCTTATATCTTTACATTATTTTATTTCTCTGAATCCTAATTTTTGAACTGGGTTATTTTTATTTTAAAGACCTCTCAGAGACAGGCAGCGAAGAGACAGAACTTAGCTGTTCTGAGGGAGATGATTCATCATGGATCTCTTAGTTCTGTGGCTTGAGAGGAAATGAGCTCCTTTGTGAAGTTGATGAGGATTATATACAAGACGACTTCAATTTATGTGGACTGTAAGGATAGGTTCCCTATTATGATTATGCCTTGGATATGATCTTGGATGATGACTCTTTGAGTGGATGATTTTAGTCACTAAATCTTAGTACTAATGTGTGTACAATTGCCATTGATGGCTGCAGGTATCAGGATATTGCATCTAGGCTCATAGATCTCTCCATTATCACTTGCATGCAACTTGCAGATAAGCTCTGGAATTAGAACTAATAGACTATATTTGCATTTTGCAACTTTCAGGTATCGAATCTGTTTATAATTTCTATCCGTTCGTTTATATATCTATATATATATATATATATATATATATATATATATATATATATATATATATATATATATCTTTTATACAAAACTTCACTCTTTGACTTCTTAGTAGCTACTAGCTACCATTTTTTTAAAAAAAAAAAAAAACTTAGAATCTGACTTCATAGTACACTAAAAGCGGTTGTACTGATCTGAATTTATTTTACTTGTTCAGTTGTATGTGCCAAGATAAAGTTCAAAATGTGAATATACAACTCATTTCTAAGGTTTCAATGGTTGATCTTTTTATAAACATTTGCTGCACGGGCAAGTCAAATTGTGCTTTGAAAATACGGCTGATTCAAGTTTGGGTCATTGAGTTTTGCTTGATTAATTTATGCATCAAGGCTACTAAGAAGTTAGTTCTCAGTCACTATCTGCGTCTAGTGCTACAGACTCAAGAGGTAACAGTGAAGCTAGAAAAGAAGCTAGAGGATTTGCATTTCTCAGACAAACACGTCATCATTCCAAACCATCTTCATGTCCCTGAAGCTGAGAGAAGTGGATTGAGTTTCGGAAGCTTTGATGCTAGTTTTGGGCTTAATGCAATCTTCACAAATGGCCCAAATACTGATAAGAGCTCTACACCTTTGTCTGAGTCATCTTAGGTGATCGAAGAGTCAGCTAAGGAGCCTTCTTCAAGGTCTGAAACTTTTTCCCGCCTGTTATCACTTTTCCTATCATGTGTAGAGTAGTTTTGAGCTCTTTTGGCTCATTGTATTACAAGGGATGTTTGTTCATCTTACATGGACTGAAATTCACAAAATACATGGATAGTGTCAGCTGTAATGAATAGTGTCAGCTTTTTCTTCTATTTTCTTTTGAGCGTGGATGGTTGGAATACATGTAGAATCTTTAAATCTACACATGCATGCCTTAGTTCAATTTTTTGCATCTCATTTTCATTTTTTGTTAACTTTCTATTTTCAAGTAATTTTTGGAATGAATGGTGTCAATTCATAAAATTCAGCAAAATTAGTTTTTTTTTTCTTCTTCTTTTGAGCGTGGATGGTTGGAATACATGTAGAATCATTAAATGTACAAATGCATGTCTTCGATCAGATTTTTGCATCTCATTTTCTATTGTTTTTATATTTTATTTTCAGCTAATTTTTCAAATGAATGGTGTTAGTTCATAAAATTCAGCCAAAAAAAAAAGAAGATTTTTCTTTTCTTTTCTTTTCTTTTGAGTGTGAATGGTTGGAGTACACATAGAATCATTAGATCTACACATGCATGCCTTAGCTCAGATATTCACATCTCATGTTCTATTTATTTATAATTGTTTATTTTCAGATAATCTCTGTAATGAAATGTGTCACTTCATAAAATTAGCAATTTTTTTTCTTTTCTTTTGAATGTGGATGGTTGGAATATATGTAAAATCTTTAGTTTTACAAATGCATGCCTTAAATAAGATTTTCACATCTCGTTTTCTATTTATTTATAGTGGTTGGGACTATGCGCCGGTTGTCCCTACATTGGTGAGCAATGAGCCAAAAATGACAGAGATTGGACTGCTCTAGTCCACGTTCTGATTGAGAACTTGATTTCCATGCAAGAAAAGGTCAATGAAAACTGCTGTATTTTCTGGCGATGGCTCTATTCTAGCTATGTTGCTGCAGAGGATATTGTCACTTTATGGGACCTAGACACAAATGTTCTTGTAGCTGTAATTGGAGAGACTCTTACAGTGATTGTCTGAATATCATTATTGAATTGTGTTGTGTGTGTAAAGAAGACATTTGCTAGCTGTAATTGGAGAGACCCTACAACTTTGCATGTCTTACACTTGTGTACGTTTATTCCTTCTCTTTCACCTCTGTATGTTGGTTCTTTCTTTCTTATTCTGGATCGTTGCTGAAAAATTACTGATGGTAATCATACACATTAATTTGACGTGAAAGCTTACCAGAAGAGATGTGGCCTTGGTGCAAAGAAAGAAAAAGTTCATTTTGTTTTTAGTGTTTTTTCATGCAGAATTCTCTATTTTCATTGATGATTTCATTGAATTAAAGTTGCTTTTCTTTGGAAATTGGTCTGGGATCTGTTTGATAGTATTTTGATATTTGATAAGTTGAATTCGTGAAGAAGTGATGACTAAGAAAAGGAGGCGGTTGATTGATAAACAGCTCGTTGGCAGTAGTGGAGGTGATTCACGTGGGAGCCATGATCTTGAAACATAACTCAAGCTTCATGGTACGGGTTTCAAAGAACTCAAGTGGATTTTTCTTTTCTTTTCCTTTTTTTTTCCACTTTTCTTTCTAGAAGACTTTGAAATGGCATTCGGAGTACTCCTGCAGGAGGCTCTCTGAACCAAGCCTTAATTAGACCTGCTAGGCAATGAACATCAATGTCATCAGGTACAATGCCCTTGTTCAGCTGGTCCCTCACATTTTCTTCCTTGCTGTTCTCGGGATTAATCATGTAACAATGCTTTGTATAATGATTGGCAAGTTATTGCATTGTGACTTTGTTTCTGGTTGAGATAGTTTATGTTATTTTTTGTGCATGTTGATATCATTGAGTTGGTAATAATACCATAGTGTATCCTGCAAGACCTTCATGAATTGTCTTGCAAATGTTGTTCATATGTTATTGTAATGTTAATGTGCATGCACAGTCACAGACAACATATCTCCATTTATTTACTACAATAGTTTGTAAATCCCTCATAGTAATGCCATAAAAAGTAAAAAAGAAAAAGAAAAAAATCCTTACCGCCACACCCAAATTGTAACTTAGTTAAGCACTCTTTTCAGTTTGACTTGTGGCTTGATTTTTACTTGCTTATGTTACAAAAGTTGAATCCATTGAAGTGGGGAATGTGCTCTAGTTACACTTCATATAGGGGTGTTGTTGTGTGTAAAGTAGGTATATGATTCCATTCCATGAAATTTGGTGGTATGTTTTATTTATTGTTGGATTTGACTGTGATCAAGCAATCTCTTTCAGATTATTTTAATGTTCGTAGGGTGAAATAGCTTTCCATCATTCGACAAAGAATGTAAAAGGTTCTGAAGTCATTCATGGAAGTACATGTAAAACTATTAGCATCATGAGGATTAAATTGATTGCTGGGAAGGTATGTGCTTTCTATGTGGAATCTCAGAATAGATGATCTTCAATTTTTCATTTTTCCAATTCACTGTGTCAATTGATTTCTTTGCATTCTTTGCAATTGCCAATGTATAATTTTACATCACAAGTGTTGAATGAACATCTGGCTATGGGGAAGGTGGATGAGTTGCATCTTGGCTTGACAGTAGACACTCTTGGAATCTTGCATCCTGTAAATAAATTAACTCATCAACTTCCAATGGTAAAACTTCAGCCTGCTGCCACTTCCCTTGAACCACCCACTTATTTTGCACAAGTTGTGACAATGTGTTTGTTACAGGTAAGTGCATACTCATCCTTTGTAAGGATGGTGGGAGTTGAAATTGGTTTGGAGCAACAAAGAAGGAAAATGGACCCCACGACTAATGAACCGTAGTTCACAAACTGCACTAGAGATTTCATTGGCACAGTTGATTACATATTTTACACAGGTAAATTTCCTCGTTGCAAGATGACTTTGCCTGAACTTTCTTTCCCTTTCTCTTGCCTTTAATATCTGTATTATGTCATTTGTTATTTTTATATATGGTTCAGATATTGATAAAAACTTCTACTAGTTGGAGCTTTGTGATCCAACACATATGGTGAGCCCTGAAAGTTCAGCAAAGCCAGCAAGTTTACTGTGAATGATGGTCACAATTCAATTAAAATTTAGCATGTGTGCAGAGAACAATTCAATGGGAAAAAATTATGATCTTCGATGATTCAAAGTCAACATGGTATTATCTATGGATCAGTAGAAAAAAAATTAGGTTTCAAAAAATACGTACAAATCCACATATAGAATCAAGTTGGGAAAGACACAAAAATCAACACCATTCGGCAGAAGAAATATGATCACCTAGAAGAAGAATCTGATTTTTGGTGACAGATTTAGCAATTTACACACAAGAAAATTAAACAACTTAGGATCTAGGCTGGGAAAAATTCACTAAGCTCTAATTTGAATTTGGGAGATAAATTTTACATATAAGATAAATTCATCCAGTAACTCAGAATCTGATTCTGAAAGACAAATGGGTCTTCGATCTAGTTCTTTTTCATGGTCTGATTGGTAGTTCTTTTTCATGCTTCTGAGTATATGGTTCTTCTTCTTCTGTTTTTTCTTTTTACTAGTGCTTACCCTTATTTTTGTTTTCTTCCAAATTCCTATCGCAAAGAAATAACTGCTTGTTTTATGATGGAGAAGGGAAAAAATAGAGAAAAATCTGATCATTTCATATTAGTGTGTGCATCTCTACTGTTAGTGCTGGTCCGGTCCTTTTGTTGTATGTGGGGGTGGTGATGACATGTGTTGTTTTCTTCTTTATACAGACAAATAGTTCTTGGCAGCCAACTTTTGGAGTGTGCTATACTACTCACATCGACTGATGTGCAGGGCCCCATAATTTCTCTCCTGTGTTATTTTATTTACACCCCATCAATGAGTTCGGAGTCCGAACTCATGCTTTTGAAAAATAGAAAAATGGGAATATTAGTAAATATGGATTTTCTTGTATAGAAGAAAATGGAAGGTAAAGAAGAGACATAACTGAAACTTTACACTGTGAAAAGTAATATTAACCATCTTACTTTCCCCATTGAATTTGACGTCCAGGAAATGGACCTTTTCCAGAAAACCATGGATTTAAAACCATTAAATCCTTTTCAGAAATCTGAGTTTATTGAACTGAATTGAATTATTACAATTCAATTTTGTTGAATATCCAAACGAAAGGTTTCCATGAATTAGGCAAATGAATTCATTCTAACCCATTTTGTTGAATATCCAAATGCAAGGATTATTTATTTATTATTATTATTATTATTATTATTTTGTGATATGCAATAGCTTTTCAGAATTCATATATAGGTGCATACTTGTGCTCATTCACATGGACTTTGACTATCTTTCTTAAATTTCTTTGGTTTTTCTAATTTTTGTATCTAATTTTGAATTTCTAGGCCCTAAAACAAGATTTGACATGCAGTCAACAATGCTAACAGAATCCTCCAGGTCAGATTGTTGATTGGACCTGATTTTATTTAAATGATCTTGATAATCCATTTTATTTAAATGAGCAGACCCGGATGTGCGTCGGAGCTATCCGGATGTTGAGCAGGGGTCCCTGGAATGTGGGAATCGTTGTTATGACCATGATGAAGCTGTCCATTTCCTATGGACAACATTGGAGTGGCCTGGCCATTTCGACAGGCCGTGTTTATATCTGTATTTGCTTGAAATTGATGGAGCAGACCCGGATGTGCGTCGGAGCTATCCGGATGTTAAGCGGGGGTCCCTAGAATGTGGGAACCGTTGTTATGACCATGTTGAAGCTGTCCATTTCCTATGGACAACATTGAAGTGGCTTGGCCATTTGGACAGGCCGTGTTTATGTATTTGCTCGAAGTTAATGGAGCAGACCCGGATGTGCGTCGAAGCTATCCGGATGAGCGAGGGTCACTGGAAGGTGGGAACTACTATTATGACCATGATGAAGCTATCCATTTCCTATGGACAGCATTGGAGGGGCTTGGCCATTTGGACATGTCATGTTTATATATTTGCTCGAAATTAATGGAGCAGATCCGGATGTGCGTCGGAGCTATTCGGATGAGCGGGGGTCCCTGGAAGGTGAGAACCGCTGTTATGACCATGATGAAGCTGTCCATTTTCTATGGATAGCATTGGAGGGGCCTGGCCATTTCGACAGGCCGTGTTTATATCTGTATTTGCAGGTACCATACCCTTAACCTAAACCACACCCTAAATCTATAACCTAAGCCTATTCTCAATTCCCTAAAGCTATAACCTAAACCTAACCCTAAACCAAAACCTATAACCTAAACCTTAACCTAAACATAAACCTAAACCTAAACCTATAACCTATACTTATAACATTAACCTAAACTATAACCTTAACCTATAACCTATACTTATGACCTTAGCCTAAACTTAAAACCTTAACCTAAATCTATTCTCAAATCCCAAAACTTATACCTAGACCTTAACCTAAACCTAAACCTATACTTATAACCTGTAACCTATAACCTAAACCTTAACCTATAAACTAAACCTATAACCTAAAACCTAAAACCTAAACCTATACTTAACCTTAACCTATAACCCAAACCTAAACCTATAACCTAAAACCTAAAACCTATACCCAAACTTAAACCCGATCCCGAACCCGAACCCAATTTCCTCAACCTAAACCTTAACCTATTCTCAATTCCATAAACCTTAACCTACAACCTAACCTAAACCTAACTCCCTAATCTAAACCTAAACCTAAACTTGAAAACCTAAACTTAAACCCGATCCCGAACCCGAACCCGAACCCAATTTCCTAAACCTAAACCTTAACCTATTCTCAATTCCCTAAACCTTAACCTACAACCTAACCTAAACCTAACTCCCTAGCCTAAACCTAAACCTAAACTTGAAAACCCAAACTTAAACTTGATCCCGAACCCTAACCTAATTTCCTAAACCTAAACCTTAACCTATTCTGAATTCCCTAAACCTTAACCTACAACCTAACCTAAACCTAACTACCTAACCTAAACCTAAACTTGAAAACCCAAACTTAAACCCGATCTCGAACCCGAACCCGGTTTCCTCAACCTAAACCTTAACCTATTCTCAATTCCCTAAACCTTAACCTACAACCTTACCTAAACCTAACTACCTAACCTAAACCTAAACATAAACTTAAAAACCCAAACTTAAACCTGATCCCGAACCCGAACCCAATTTCCTAAACCTAAACCTTAACCTATTCTCAATTCCCTAAACCTTAACCTACAACCTAACCTAAACCTAACTACCTAACCTAAACCTAAGCCTAAACTTGAAAACCCAAACTTAAACCCAATCCCGAACCCGAACCCAATTTCTTAAACCTAAACCTTAACCTATTCTCAATTCCCTAAACCTTAACCTACAACCTAACCTAAACCTAACTACCTAACCTAAACCAAAGCCTAAACTTGAAAACCCAAACTTAAACCCGATCTCGAACCCGAACCTAATTTCCTAAACCTAAACCTTAACCTATTCTCAATTCCCTAAACCTTAACCTACAACCTAACCTAAACCTAACACCCTAACCTAAACCTAAACCTAAACTTGAAAGCCCAAACTTAAACCTGATCCCGAACCCGAACCCAATTTCCTCAACCTAAACCTTAACCTATTCTCAATTCTCTAAACCTTAACATACAACCTAACCTAAACCTAACTCCCTAACCTAAACCTAAACCTAAACTTGAAAACCCAAACTTAAACTCGATCCCAAACCCGAACCCGGTTTCCTCAACCTAAACCTTAACCTATTCTCAATTCCTTAAACCTTAACCTAGAACCTAACCTAAACCTAACTCCCTAACCTAAACCTAAGCCTAAACTTGAAAACCCAAACTTAAACCCGATCCCGAACCCGAACCCAATTTCCTAAACCTAAACCTTAACCTATTCTCAATTCCCTAAACCTTAACCTACAACCTAACCTAAACCTTACTACCTAACCTAAACCTAAGCCTAAACTTGAAAACCCAAACTTAAACCCGATCCCGAACCCAAACCCAATTTCCTAAACCTAAACCTTAACCTATTCTCAATTCCCTAAACCTTAACCTACAACCTAACCTAAACCTAACTCCCTAACCTCAACCTAAACCTAAACTTGAAAACCCAAACTTAAACCCGATCTCGAACCCGAACCCAATTTCCTAAACCTAAACCTTAACCTATTCTGAATTCCCTAAACCTTAACCTACAACCTAACCTAAACCTAAGTACCTAACCTAAACCTAAACCTAAACTTGAAAACCCAAACTCAAACCCGATCTCGAACCCGAACCCAGTTTCCTCAACCTAAACCTTAACCTATTCTGAATTCCCTAAACCTTAACCTACAACCTAACCTAAACCTAACTCCCTAACCTAAACCTAAACCTAAACTTGAAAACCCAAACCTAAACCCGATCCCGAACCCGAATCCAATTTCATAAACCTAAACCTTAACCTATTCTCAATTCCCTAAACCTTAACCTACAACCTAACGTAAACCTAACTCCCTAACCTAAACCTAAACCTAAACTTGAAAACCCAAACTTAAACCCGATCCCGAACCCGAACCCAATTTCCTTAACCTAAACCTTAACCTATTCTCAATTCCCTAAACCTTAACTTACAACCTAAACCTAAGCTTGAAAACCTAAAATTAAACTCGATCCCGAACTCTAACCCGATTTCCCGTAGCTAAATCTTAACCTATTCTCAATTCCCTAAACCTTAACCTACAACCTAGCCTAAACCTAACTCCCTAACTTAAACCTAAACCTAAACTTGAAAACCCTAACTTAAACCCGACCCCGAACCCGAACCCAATTTCCTAAACCTAAACCTTAACCTATTCTCAAATCCCTAAACGTAAACCTACATCTAATCCTAATCTCAACTCCCTAACCTAAACCTAAACCTAAACTTGAAAACCCAAACCTAAACCGGATCCCGAACCTGAACTCGAACCCGATTTCCTAAACCTAAACCTACATATAATCCTAATCTCAACTCCCTAACCTAAACCTAAACCTAAGCTTGAAAACCCAAACCTAAACCCGATCCCGAACTGGAACTCGAACCCGATTTCTTAAACCTAAACCTTAACCTATTCTCAAATCCCTAAACCTAAACCTACTCCTAATCCTAATCTCAACTCCCTAACCTAAACCTAAACCTAAACTTGAAAACCCAAACCTAAACCCGATCCCGAACTCGAACCCGATTTCCTGATGTTTATTTTGGCCCTACAAACCATATGGTGAGACCATTCCTTTTGTGTCAATTTCATTCCTCTTTGAGCTTTTATTAATTCATTAAGAAAAAAAGAAGAAGAAAATGGTTATACATGATGCACTTCTTTCACTTTGTTTTTCTTTCCTCCAATGGTTATTCTGATTTGTGAATGTTATGACTATTTGTAGGATGATAGAATATACGAAGCTGTTGCAGGAAGTGACTTTGTCATTACTAGATGTTCATTTTGAGACGACTCTTCAAAGTACTACATAAATGAGTGTGGAAGTAATTTTACAGAGGTCACTAAGAAATTGAAAGGAAAAGGAGTGGACTTGGACTACAATCGGTTTTTTATTCTTCAGGTGGGTGATGGCTGAAAAAAGGCCTATTTATTTGTGGAAAAAAATCATACCGTCAAAATATATCTTCTTTTTCAATTCTTTATCTTTGAAATTTCAGGGTGAAGTCGAGCAAATTTCTCTAATGAAGCCAAAGATTTGTATTTTCAGCATTATTGTAATTGTAATTGATTGAATGAAGGATTGTAATTGTAATTGATTGAATGAAGGATTGTAATTGATTGAATGAATGATTGTAATTGATTGTAATTGAATGAATGAATGATTGTAATTGATTGTAATGGAATGAATGAATGATTATGCAGGTGGTAATTGAATGAACAAATAATTGTATATATATTTTTTAATATAGGATTTGCTACAGATTAAATCCGTAGCTGTTTTGATTAAATCCGTAGCTGTTGTAACCTACAACTACGGATATAATTGTTACGGCTTAGATCCGTAGCGGTTGCCAGATATAGCTACGGCTTAAATCCGTAGCGGTGGTGATTAAATCCGTAGCTATTGTAACCTATAGCTACGGACATAATTCCTACGGATTAAATCCGTGGCTGTTTTGACCTATAGCTACAGATTAAATCCATAGCTATAGGTTCCAGACCTGTTGTTACTGCACCTACGATTACGGTCGTGGTACGGACTAAAACTGTAGCCATAGGTCTATGGCTACGGATTTTATCCGTAGCCTTTGCCCATTTTTCTAGTAGTGTCCTACTATTAGAATCATGCAGTTGGAAGCAAAGTGGGGCCAACAATTATGTTTGTTAAAATTCTACCTTGTCCATTTATTTTCCTGGCTCATGTTATGAAATCAGCCCAAAAATGAGATAAATCCAAAACTCAAGTAGACTGCATGACAAGAAAAATGTAGGCAAGGAAAATGCCTACCATTGAAAGCTCCGTGGGCTGACTGTGATGTTTAAATGATGTCCAAACCATTCATAAGGTCATTACTATTGAGATGAACTGAAAACACAGAAAATACTAGCATGATCCAAAAATTTTGTTGCCCCACGAATGTTTCAATAGACATTTAATCTTCACTATTTCTTGTTCATTCTTCTAACCCACTTGAGCTTTGGATCTAACTCATTTTTGGGCTCTGGTCCTAAAATGATATAACAAAGCATATGGACAAATGAATTTCGAAACAAACATTAAGGTGGGTCCCACAGTTTTTTTTAGTTTTTTTTAAATTTTTTTTATTATTATTAAATGGTAGGAACTTCCTTAAACAGTGTGTGCACGCAATCCACATCCCATCGTTTCTTACGGATATGCCATTTTTTGTTGGATGTGGCTTTGTAGATCTCCCGATTGGCTATGGTCTAACTGTGATGTATGTGCCTTCCATCCACGTCGTACATCCATTTTTAAAGATTATTTTAGGGCATGATCCCAAAAATGAAGCATATTCAAATATCAGGTGGACCACACCACATGAAATAATGGTGATTGAATATCTACCATTAAAAACTTCTTTGGGGTCATCAGAAATTTTTTCCATCCAACCTCTTGATAAGGCCACAAGACCGGGATGAAGGGACCAGACAAATATCAGCTTGATCCAAAACTTGTATGGACCACAGGAAGTTTTTAATGGTCAACAACCCTGTTTCTAATTTTGTGGTCCATCTGAGATTTGGATCTACTTCATTTTTAGGATCATGCCCGAGACAAAGCTATCAAAACCGATGGACGGTGTGGATGTAAGGCATATACATCACAGTGTGCCCCACAGTTAGGGCCCTCACCATGATTCATATGTTTTATCCACACGGTCCATCCATTTTGCTGGTTCATTTTAGGGCATGAGCCAAAAAATGAAGAAGATCCAAATCTCAGGTTGACCACACCACACCACAGGATATAATGGTGCCTACGATGGACATCATGGTGGAACCCACGAATCTTTTATTGCATGGATCCCTTGAACAATTATTGCTGGGAATTTACATCCGGAGGGAATCAGGTAGTCCTTGCAGTGACGTGGGCAACAAGTGCATCTAGTCATGAGCAGGAACACACTCAACATGTGCGAATTTAGTACATGTGAGTATTCTAAAGTGGGCTAGATAACGTTATCGGAGAATCTGTGAATAAAATCTCAATGTGTTAAAGAGACCGTATTCAAAGAATTAAAAGAAAAAGAAAACGTCAAAGAAAGAAAAAGAAAAGGACAAAAAAAGTAAAACTTTAGTACTCTAGCCGTGTGTGTATGATAAGTAGGCACTTAGAAAAGGAATTGCATATCTATCCTAACATTCGTCAAATTAAATTGTCCAAACTATGGTTTTAATATATCAGGAGACAAGAATTACAGTCCTTTAATAATCTTATATCAAATTGGTGGGCATTTTTTGAATGGTTGTAGACGAAAATATCAAAGAGTCCTATTTCCACAAATAAATTTTCACCAACGAGAGGTTATGATTTTTCAGCCAATCGGATCTTGGTGCTGTAACTTAGCTATAATGGTCGAGGTGTACAATTTCTGGGCGCCTGCGTATCAAACTATCATACCAGCCTGAGTATCATATAACTCTTCAAAGATACAGACGGTGGTTCATCTGAATCTTCCACAGCCGCCAGAAGCTTGTTAACACGCACAGACATCAGATATCGCAAATTCTACTCAGCCAGTTGGAGGTTTTATTGTTGTCGTTTTCTGGTCATGATTCTAGCCTTCTACTGTGGCCCGCCATTTGAAAATTTAATTATTGTCTTTTTTAGTCAAGATTTTTGTCATCTGCAGTGGCCGGCCGCCTATTCTGATTGGCAGATCATTTTATCTCCTTCAAGACAAGTGGCTGGTACTTTTCCGATGATGGGCCCAAGGAATGCAAACGTGGAGAATACTAAATCAACAGCTACTGATCACAAGGATGGATAAAGACAAATAGTCATGCAAAGTCGCCCGAGGAATGCTCAAGTGAACTGGAGGGACTCCATATTTTTGTAAGCGTCCTCTCACATGCGGCAATGTAGTGCTCGTGAGCGTCATCCAAGGCTGTCCATCGGGTGTTTCTCTCCCTTAAGATTAGTTGGACCAAAATTACCGCTGGTCTGTGTTGGCTGTCCGGTTTGTTTCATGGCACTAGTAATGTGTGTGGCATGTCAAAATTGATAAAGCAGCTCAATCTAAATGGATGAACTTTGACCCCAAGCATTGAAATAAGCATATGTTTAATATGAATGCATATGGTCAAATTCTAAGAAAGACAATTATAAAATTTTATAATAATCAGATGATAATTGGAGAGTGGGATTTAGAGTTAAGTTGCTTTGTACCTTCTTCAAGAAATGATTTTTCAAAATATCATAGCAATCAAAATAACAAAGAAAAGACTCAAAATCAAACACAACGAGTAACTACATGAATATTTCTCTTGAAAATATTGTGTGATATTGGATAGAGAATAAATCAATGATATTGGATAGAGAACAAATCCGGTGTATATGAGCATATATTCGGATTACAACTAAAGATTATAACGAAATATCACTACTCCTATGATAAGCTGAGATAAAAGATAAAATGATAGACTGGTCTTTTTTTATTTATTTATTTATTAGATTACAACCAAATGCTTCTTCTCTCTTGCATTAAACTTTTTTTTTTTCCAATTTTCTCCTCTCAATTATCGTGGTTGCATCTTCTTTTTATTCTTCCACTCTAGCTTTCCGTCTAGAATTATTCATCAAAGATCTAGATCTTCTGTTATCAGTAGTGAATGACCTCTTGTTAAATACTTCGATCGAATCATACAAGGCTGTATTGACACTCGGTCTAGCCTTCCATCTTGTTGTCACTCACGAAAGCTTCGTGAGTTTGAATCCAGCTTTCCAAACTGTTCTAATGAAGTTTGGCTTGTCTAATCCGACAATCTCTTAGATCCTTCCAACGCATTTAAATCTCCACGAGTGTAGGCAAAATTGATTAATGGCTGGGCCAAATGGTTCGCTCATGTTGAAGGACAACATGGTGACATATAGAGGCAAGTATGAATCTATGAACGCATTAAAATTGCCACGCCCCAAACTCAGAAACCGAGCTCATATAATTCCCGATCGCTGAATCTAGTGCCGACAGCCTCCGTAGTACTCCATTCTCGCCTCCTAGCACCCATACACCAGATTCCGATCCTACGATCCTACAAGGAGGATTTTCTAACGTACATTTATCTCGTAAGAAGCATAACCACAAGTTTACCCAAATCACAAAGGCAACATCATCATCACATATCCGCTAATATAAACAGTTGAATACAGTGCTGAAAGGAAAATATACATATATCAAAAATCAAAGTTCCAAAAGACCACTACACGCTCCAAGCTCAACGCTGCTGCAACCTAACACCACCTGCATGCATCTATCATGCATAAGCTTATAAAAAGCTGAGAGGGTGGTGCAAGTGTGTGCGCAAGGTAAGTGCCAAGTATGCAATATCAGAGCAATGCGAAAACATATTGGTAAGTCTATAAATATCATCAGCCTTATCCAGGCTATGCGATGCAAAAACATAATAAGCCAATATCATATACTGAGGAAGCAATGTAGCTCAGTTATGCAATAAGGAGACATAGTAAGTCAAATATCATATACTGAGGATACAATGAAATATGCAAATCCTGACGAGTCCACGAATGCCGTCAGCCGTAGCTAGGCCATGCATCAAACCTGTGTGTATCGCGTGATCATGTGGGGGTAACTCTGTCTCACATAGAGTCCCATAAACAATCAGCCTAATGGCACATGCTATGCTCAATCACTCCTCACAACATGCATACAAATGATAGGATCCACAGAAGGATGGTGGATCTAGTTCAAATATGAAGATAAGCTCTAAACAGTGGATACACCAAACCTGATACTGCATATTCTTTCGTCTATGGCAAGGGGTGATATAGATTTTTTTTGCCGAAGCTCACTGATTTAAAATGCGTCGCAACAATTAAGGAAAGAATCTAATTTATAGCCACCACAACATTGGATGATGCCTCTAATGTGGGACAAACTTCTGCCTTTACTATGTGCACAGTAGCCTGTCGATCATTGGTAGCTCGCCCAGGCCCTTAGGCTCCGCCCACATCAGTGTTCACCCATGTGTGCCCGCTCACGTGTGCAACAGTGACGGAGCGTCACAATATCCCCCATCGAGGGCAGAACCGAGTCTAAGTACAATAAGTGGGCTTCCTTACCCACTCTATAGCGCAATAAACTGGACTTCCCTATGGGGCCCAATATATACACAAGGTGGGCTCCAAGGTGTGGGTAATTCTACAAGATATGGTATAAGGCACCATCATTAATGGGGGCCCAACGGTTTAGGTAACCCAATAAGAGAAGATGGAAATGGACTCTAGGGAGGTTTACAACATGGACATTTAACCACCTTTGCACTTAGAGTACAACCCGCCATAGAATTTAACTTACAATGGGGAAAGGGCCTCATACAATCACAATGGGCCCCACACAATCTCAATGGGCCTTACACAATGGTCTCATACATCACAATGGGCCTCATCACATGGGCCTTGTATAATCAAGTGGGCCGCATCGCATGGGTCTCATATACATCACAATGGGCTGCATCACATGGGCCTCACACATCACAATGGGCCACATCTCATGGGCCTAATATACATCACAATGGACCTCATACACATCACCATGGGCCACATCACATGGGCTTCATATACAACACATCAGGTCTCATCATATGGGCCTCATATACAATACATCGGGCCTCACTCATGGGCCACATGTACATCATAATGGGTAGTTTGGATCAAACATGTACATCACGTGGGGCCTACGTCCCATGTGGACGGTATGGATATACATCATGTGGGCCTCGCGGATGCATGGTGTGGATTTAACACATATATCACGGGGGGCTCCAGACGGACAGCGTGTATATAAAATACATAAATCAAGGTGGACCCCAACCGTCCAGCGAACAGATGGCATGGGTGAAAAACACGTGCAACATGGTGTGCACCACACAGGAGGAAAGAAACACATACATCATGAGCGCCCCACTCAACACACCACCCAAATGGATGGTGTGGATACAAAATACATAAATCAAGGTGGGTCCCACCTACCCACACATGCCACACGTGTGTGGTGGGTCCACACCTTAAAACAGATGGAGGGTTGAAGAAACACATACATCATGGTGACCCACAAAACTTGTTGACGTGAATACAACATCTATATAGCTGGAGTGAGGTACACCAATCAATCCAATCCCCACCATCCAAGGTCTGGACAGTGTGGATATATAGCGTATACATCATGGTGGGTCCCACCGTCTAAGGTCTGGATGGTGCGGATACCACACATACATCATGTAGAGGAGCCCACATAAATGGGTGGTGTGAATATAAAATGCATACATCTGGTGTGTCCCACCATCTTATCCATCTGGACGGTGTGGACCCCACACACATCACATGCTGGCCCCACCGTCTACATGGACGGTGGGTGAGGTACATACATCAAAGGGGACCCACCGTCCCACGGAACTTCCTGATGTTAACTGGCTGGGCTGCTGGCCCACCGTCCAGATGATGGACGGTTGGGATATAACACATATCTCAGGATCTGACCCACACAACATGTTGACGTCAATGCATTGCTGGTGAAGGTACTCCAGCCAATCCGTTTACATAGAGGTGTGTCCCACCATATACTACTATATATATTATTATATTATATTATATTATCTTTTTTTTAGGTGGGTTTCCACCGTCCAGTCATCTGGAAGGTGTGGATGGAGCATAAACACCCCACGTGGTCCACGGATGGACGGTCTGGATATTCAATACATTAAGTTGAGGCCCACCCCACACATGCAGTACGGGTGGGTGGGTCCCACGTCCTGCAATGGAGGACAGCATGGATAAATCAGATACATCACGGTGCATCTCATTGTCCAGCAATTGGATAGTGAGGATGGCACGTAAACATCACAGTGGGCTCCACCATCTGGACAGCCAGATGGATGGACGGCTAGATGTTCATCATGTGGGTCCACACGTGTGGCCCACCTGCTCAGCGTCAAGCTGATATTTGTGTTTTCCTTCTTCCATTCCCGGTCAGATGGCTAGACCGGCAACATGGATAAAACACTTGCATCACATGGGTCCTGTGTCTAGTCACCGGTCGGTGTACATGGAATTCATCAATCACGGTGGGTCGAAAATTGGGGAAAGGGAGAGAGAGAGAGAGAGAGAGAGAGAGAGAGAGAGAGAGAGAGAGAGAGAACATGCGAAGGAGGGCTCTGCCACTATGTGCCCTCATAGGATTACAATGCATACATCAAGATGGGTCCTAAATAAAATCCACACCATCAATTGGTAGGCCCCACTTGGTCCATCACAAAAATTGGAATCTAATCCTACAAAACACCCACTGTTGTAAATCTTCTTGGTCCGATGGAATGCCAAACTCCTTGGCTCTCTCTTTGATAGAGATTGATAAAGGTTAGAGGGTTAGGATGGGAGATGAGAGGAGTAGGAAATGAGCCACACTTGGAAAAATCTTGGAGCTTGGAAATGCTTGGACGGTTGCTTCTCTTGGTGCTTAGGGAATGGGTGGAGAATGAGAGAGAGAGAGAGAAAGGGTTGTAAGAGAGAGGTGATGGGGTGGGTGATGGATTTGAGTGATGGGTGTACTTGAGAGGTATGGTTGTGTTGACTTTTGGGTATGAAAGATATGGGTGTTGTACATGATTGATTAATAGGATTAATTTGATAGATTTAGGGATTCTCTTCTCGGGATTTATAAATGGATAGCATTTCTTCAAGATAAATGCAGGCCCACAACTCCTGACCTGAGTATCGCATTGGCAAGCGAGATGCAACATTGGAACCGTGGCGACAGCGCGGTCGCGAGGGTACAAGTCTCGGGTCGAGCCGACTCAAATGTAAGGGATACGACTTAGGGTCGCACGCAAATGCCGATTACAGGTCGCGGGTTGCCAGAATTCGACGGGGAGGATCACGAGAGTCTATGGAATGGTACGGACTAAGATACGGGCCTAACAAATTTCTCCCTACATGAATATTTAGCCAATACCTTCCTCCTTGCTGCAATAGAAACTTTCTGGAGTTGGTTAACCAATACATTGCATTTTGGATGTGGCCACATGAGTTTAACAATCATGGATGTATGTGTATTCAACCACTTTCTGCCCTTTGAGGAACCTATCTATCTGGGCTTCGCTATGAAGAATCAACATCCATTCGTCCTTTCAGAGAAGACCAGTAAAGCATACTCCACCTTCATGACTTTACAGTGCAAATCTCAAGAAAAGGTGGATGAGAAAGAATACACGACTCTCCTTTTCATGTGGATTTGTCGATTCCTATTATGTGTGACTTCCCTACAGATCACCAAGAAATATATCAATTTGGCATAATGTTAAAAAGAGTTTAAGTGTGCTGAATTTTCATACCCAATACATTTTGTCTATGAAATTTGACAACAACTTGTGTGCTTAAAACATTAGCACTTTCTACATGTGCATCTTTCCCCCTATATCTTGCATCCTTATAGTGATTAAGGTTAGAAAAGCCTTCATTTTCATCCAATTTAGGATTTTGATGTTAGCATTTATTCATGCATAGGATTGTGGTCCCCGCAAGCAATTTGTGGCAGCCCACTCTTGTCCGCTAGTAGTAATTGAGCTCGACTTAGTGTAGGAGTTGATTGTGCACTGATCTCAGGCCCTACTCATCGAATCGAGTTAGGGTTTGCTCGAATTGAGTTAGATAAATTCCTTTAACCCTTGTTTAAAGTTTAATTAGGTTAGAATCTAGGTGATTAATGATGTATTGCCATTTAATTATGGTTTGCAATGATTTTCCCTGAATTCTCTATGTCGAGGTTACGTCGAAGTTGAGATTATCCGATTATAAGGTGAGATTTTCCCTTCAAGCTTTCCTGTGACAATTTTAATCTTATAATGGTCTCAACATTTGATAATCATGCTATAACCCTTCTAATATATCTCCCGTACATAAAATTTATGATGGATTGCTAGAATCCATAACATGCTTAGTTCCTTATTAGAATCTGTGACATGATTCGAATCTTGTATATGCTCACGTACACATATTTAGTATAATGCTAAGGTTAAATGCACTTTGTAATATGTTTAAATGTACTCAAACATATCCCTTACCCCATTGGATTTACATGAACATGTAATTATGATATGCTTAGAGTAGTCCATCCACATGGCATGCTATGATGTTTGGAATCATGAGTTCCAGCAACCGAATCCCACTGGTGATATCCGAAGGGATTATAGGTGATTTTGGATTGACTCAGGTGCCTGAGCAGCCCCACTTATGATTTATATAATTGTTGCATATATAAGATTGTACCTTGAATTATTGGCCATCTGTGTTTGGATTAAATGGAATTTGATTGTGAACTTACCATCTTTGTGTATCATTAGATCCGAACACAAGTCGAGCTAGCTCGAGAAACTCACTTGAACTGACTCATTTGAGCTCGATTGTATACTGGTTCGGGTCAATCTGAGAACTTAAACCCCTATCTTGAAAATAGTCGAGTTGAGTTTAAGGTCGGTCAAGTTCGAATTGACTCGACTCGAAACCAAGCTCGAACCCGACTCACTCGAAATATATATATATGTGTGTGTGTGTGTGTGTGTGTGTGTGTGTGTGTGTGTGTGTGTGTGTGTGTGTGGAAAAGGTTCTATGCGGTCAAGCTCATGAGAACTTCTCATGAGGTCAAGTTGTGTGGGCCCCATCGTGATGCGTGTTGACCATCAACACCGTGCATTTGATGGGTCCCCTTTAAATTATGGGATATCCCAAAAATTGATAGTATATGGAACTTAAGTGGGGCATACCATCTAAAATCATGTGAAGACATGCCTATAACATATAAAAGCACTTGGTGGGGCCCACCTGAAATTTGAATGCATCGGAAACTTAGTCTGACCCCTCATCCAAGTGGGACACACATAATGGATGGGCTGGATTTGTTACCACATCTCGGTGGGCCCAACAAATGATTATGAATGTTTTAATGGAGGGTAACTCCTCTCAACTTTTGTATGTGGTGTGGCCCACACAAGTCACAAATTGACTCAATTTTTAAGCCCCAGGCCCACCATGGAATGGTGCATCTGACTGATGGGGTAGATGTTTGACACACATCATGGTGGGGCCCACACAACTCGACCTCATGGGAAGTTTCAATGAGCTCGACCACATAGAACTTTTTCCCATATATATATATATATATATATATATATATATATATATATATATATATATATATATATATATATATATATCAAAGTTAAAACCTAAATTTACCCTACCCGACTTGACTCCCCTTTTCTCACTTCCTTATTTCCTTTTACCTACCTTAGCAGTAGGTCAACATAGACCCCACTCGACCCCACCACCCAACGAGCGGTGGTGAGCAACCCCACCTCTCTCTGTCTCTCTCTCTCCTTCTCTGATTTCCTTCTCCTCTAGTCATTCTCTTTAAGAATTAAAAGATAAATAGGTATGTTTATATATGTGGTTGTTCTTGGGTTGCATCGGGTTGGGTCAGGGTAATTAATGTCAAGGTTAGATTGTGTCAGGTTGAGTTAGGGTTGGGTTGTGTCTGGTTGGGTCTGGGTCAAGGTTGGGTCAAGGTTAGGGTCGGGTTGGGTCAAGTTCGAGTTGTGCTGATTACTTGAATTGGGAAATTCTAGAATTCCTTAAATTAGAATCTTGATTACTTGAACTACATGAAATCTAAAATTCTAGACTTGTTAGTTAATTACTTGAATAATTGCCTATATTAGTTTATTACTTGATTTGGGAAATTCTAGACTTGTAGTTGATTTCTTGAATTTGATTTATGCTTAATTCAAGTATTCAACTACAAATGATATATTTAATCTATGATTTATAGTTTTATATGTTCACAACCCCAAATGTAGGGCTACGTTATAGTAATAATCTCAATGAGACTGAGGTCAAATCCACGCGGACTTGCTTTGCATGTATTTTGAAATAAACTAGAATTAGAACTAGAACTAGATTCTAAAATATGAAATTGAGAGATATTGTTGTGAATTAACTCTATCAAAACAATGAAAACTAGAGTGCCAAGGATCCATTTGTAGCCATCTTAATGCTATCTTACATGATTCAATAATAACACGATTGGAATCGAAGTCCTATCCTATCTAATCGGATGATAAAGTGGTAAAAACATCATATACTTTCCAAAACAGATTTTAAATATTCATTGCATTGCTTCCCTCATAAAGCATCAATGTAATGATCGCAAGGAATTTGAAGCATTTACCGTGCCCGGAGTCTACGGTAGGTCAAGGAATTTTATAGATCACACAATTGCAAAACAGGTAAGAACATATCAAAAGCTTCCTAATATCTACTGTGCACGGAGTCGACAATAGATCAAAGTAAACTAAAAATATACCTTTATTCAAACCAAAAATCAATGAATAGTTTAACATATAAACCAATAAACTTGAATCAAAGTAAGATTGACATTAAAACAAACTACAAGCTTAACCTCTTAGCTCTAGCTAAGAGATTAACCAACCAAAGAAATGTTTCAACTAAAACTCTTAAAGAAAAACATAAAAACTAACTATACAAGAAAGATTGGAGAAGAATAAAGAACTCTTTGAAGCAACAACACTCCTTGCTCTATCTTTCTACCTTAATTTATGTCTAGAAGAACTCAGAAAACTCCTTTATATAGGCTTTGATCGGACCGACTTTGAAACTGCCTCAATTTATGCAGTTTACATAGCTTTGATGGAAGCTTCCATGGCATCGAAGTTCTATCATTGTGTTCGATTCGAATTTGGAAACTATCAGTAACCATTTACGTAAGTCCTTCGATGAGATTGCCTGACCTTCGATGGCATCGTACTAGCTTCGATGTCATCGAACATCTTCTCGATGGGATCGAAAAATGTCCAAAACTGTCTAGCGAGTTAATTCCAAAATTCATGATTTTCCAATGTCATCGAACTGGCTTCGATGGCATCGAATTAGTCTTCGATGGGATCTAAGGAGTCATCAATGGAATCGAGAATTTCACCTATATGTCCAGAAACCAAACTTGATTTCTCTAATTTTTTCGATGGGATCGAGCTTCCTTTGATGGCATCGAAGCTGTGTTCGATGGCATCGAACTGTCAAGTTCAACTATTCCAGATTTCTGCACTTTGTAATCTCAAATTTCTTCTTTCTTCACTTGGTTTTCTTGAATCATGGACTCTTGAATTCTTCAATCTTGATCGCCAAAGATCCATTCCTCACTTTGCTAATTCTTGAGCATCAAATCTATACTTTTAACATCATTTTCACCTTAAGCTTTCAAAATAACAATGCAAGACAAAACATGTATAAACATATCAATTAAGCATTATCATGTTCATAAAACCAAGGAATAATGAGAGGAAAGTAGGCAATATTTCACACTCAACAGACCCCCCTACCAGCATTTTGCTACTCTCGAGCAAAACATGCATGAAGTAATCTTTCAAACTTCCAAATTTTAATTTTAAATTTTTTTTTAATTTTTTCAGAAAACAACCTTCTATGCAATCTAGCATATATGAGCAAAAATTTGAGATGTAGGAATGAAACAATGATTATCTAGATCTTATCATGATTAGTAAACAACTGAACTGAATCTTATTTCATCAATTGATTGGTATAATGGATTTAAACATAAAGTTTCTAATGTGCTTAATAGTTTCTAACTCACATTTTATAGAAGTTAACTTTTGTTTCATAGTGTTAGCCATGTTCATCACTTTAAAGTGGACATATCAACAAAAGTAATTGATTCTGAACCTGTTCAGAACCCCAAGTGTAGGGTCGCAATGTAGTAATAATCTCGGTAAGACCGAGGTCGAATCCACATGGACTAATCTTGTACGTTTCTGAAATTAATTAGAACTGTAAAACTAATTCTGAAGTGATTGAGAGAGTAATTATGAATTAAGCAATTAAAACTAAGAATTTAAAGGTGGGAACTAGGGTGTGAAGGATCCACTTGTAGTGATCCACCCCTTTGCTCCACTCCTTAAACCCTAGAAGATGGCTAAGAACATCCTAGGGAATCATATTTATAGTTGTGGAACTCTAACTTTCGCACCTAGTTGAAAAACTCTAGAAACTGCCTCAAATTTACTCAGTTTACTAAAATAGACTTCACTCTACATAGTTTCCCAAAATAGACTTCACTCTGCGCAATTTTATAAAATGACCCAAAATTTCAGAATATGCTCTTTCAGAACGATTTCAGGATTCCTTTTCTTCACTTCAAATATTTGATTCTCTTCATTCCTCACTTGGTTTTCTTGGATCTTTGACATGTGAATTCTTCAATCTTGGTCTCCTAAGATCCATCCCTTGCCTTGGTGATTCTTGAGCATCAAATCCATGCTTTTAGCACCCTTTTCAATCTAAGCTCTTAAATTCACCTTACAACACAAACATAAGTAAAATAGAATATTAAGCATTATCATGTTCATAACACCAAGATATAAATGGGGGATAATATGCAATATTTAACCCCTTAAGACAATCCCCAACCAACATTTTGCTAGTCCCGAGCAAATTATGCGAAAAATATTTCAAGAACCACATGATAATTTTTATAAGCTCAAGTGGTTTTAAGAAAACGACCCAAATAATAGAATTATAAAATACATCAATGTTGTGCATTACCTTCTCCTAAACTCTACCACTCAGTAAGTTTCATAATCAAGTTCAAAACATTAATCTTCCAATTAGAACAATTCCAAACATTGAGTTTCATGGGTGTATGATGAAGTCTAGACTTATCACAATCAAAGGTTCAATTCATCACTTTCATGATAACGTTGATAATTAAACAAGCATTCAGGACAAGCAAAACCTAAACCGAAGCTTGCCTTATAGTTCATCTTTTAGTTTCCTCTTTTATTCCTCTAGCTTTTGATTTTTCCATTGATAGCTTTCACGCTATGTCAACCTTTTTAAAGATCTTTAATAGGTAGCCCTTTTCAATGATAACTATTTTTTTAGCTGGGTATTTTTCTTCTTTGTTTTCAATTCTTCCTGTTAAACATGATGGATAAATTCCCCAAGTTGGTTCCTTCCATCCTTAATAATCATCAAGTTAACAATTCAATATCAAACTGACACTTTAATGTGTAAGTTGGATGTGACATGTGAAATCATGACTCAATCAATGTTTAAAACTTCTAATCGAGGATCAATGACTTAACTTAATTTTGAGATCTCCCATGTGACTAAAATCTAAGAGACATAAGGTATTAATATTAAGTATCTTGCAATTCTAATTCATTGATTAACTTCAAGATCACTTAAATTTGCAGAAAATTTAGAAATTTTTCCCAATTTTTCACAATTTTGCCCAAAGACTAAGAAAACAATTGATTAGCTTGCCTAATCCACACCCCAACCTAAAATCTACATTGTCCTTGTTGTAAAAGAGATAAACATTCAATGCAAATGAGGCAATGAAAATAAAGGAGAAGTGAGGGAAAGGTAGTACCTGAAGAAGGAATTTTGAGGCTTTTTCACAAGGATCTCAATGTAAAGAAGGGTTAGCACAAGAATTTAAACCAATAGAAAGCAAACTATCCTAATCCTAAAGTATATGAAAGCAATAATCCTAAAGTAGGAAAGCAGGAGAAAGCTACTCAGTCATGCTCCAAGGTTCCTCCTTCGGCCAGTATCTAGATAAATTTCTCAGTAAGTTTCTCAACAAGATCATCCAAAAGCCCTTTTTGCAATAGACTTAGATGCCTTGAAGCATGATTTTTCGGATAAATTTTTGGGCCTCAGCAAAAAATCATCGATGAATCGCCTGAGGTATCCAAAGTATATATGATTCAATTGTGACAGAAATTTTCAAATTTAAAGCAATATGGTGAATCAGAGACTACAAGTGAAATTCAGAAAAATTCTCAGTAGGTGATATAGCCTCAACACATTCCGAAGTTTCAGACTTAGGTTTAATTTTCAAGTCCTCTTTTGATGGTAAATATTAAGGATCTGTGGAAGGAGGTTCTTCAGAGTAAGGGTTCTCTCGGTCAGTATCAACTACTGAGGTATTGTCTCGGGAGGCATTCACCTAATTTTGTATTATGGGATTATGTAAGTGCTATGGTTATTTACTCCTTTGATTGTTAAATTTTGTTGTGCCAGAACCACAATTTGTGTCTTGTGTAGCACATTGATATATATGTTCAAGGCAATGCATCTCATGCTTAAGGACAATGCTTCAAGTCAAGTACAATGATCTACTTCAAGAATTGCAAGATCAAGTGCATTGTTCTCTTCTCTAAAGCTTCAGAGTTCTTAAGCTACGAGATCTTGTTCAAGACTCAAGGTGAAGTACAATGTAAGAACTACAAGTTCAAGCTTCCAAAGATCTCTGAAGTACAACTCAAAGTTTAAGCTTTCAAGCTTCATCAAGTGTCGAGATCTAAAGCTTCATGATCTTCAAAGATCATCCATCATCTGAAGAAAAGAATGTTCAATGTTCATACTTGATGTCTCAGGTATGAGTGACCTTAGATTGACCTTAGGGTAGGTCATTTCGAATACATAAGTCAATTGCTTATTTTATATGTGTTTTGGTCTGTTCTTAGACTAGTCTTGGACTCTGTTCAACTAGTCTTAGAACTAGCTCGACCAGTCCAAGAAATTTCAAGACCAGTCTTAAGTTGTTACAAATTTTTAAAATTTTTTGGTTGAGCTACGACCAGTCTTGGAGTCTGCTCGACCGGTTGTGTGAACAGTGCCGACTCATTCACGACCAGTCGTGCAGCTACGACTCAAACTCGAGCAATGAATTCTAATTCCTCACGACCAGTTGCGGGCAGGTCACGACTAGTCGTAAAGGACTCACAACCGGTCGTGAAGTGCTTACGACCAGTCGTGGAATGGTTTTATCCGATTGCGCTCAAAATTTTAAAATGTTGTTGGTCCTACGACCAGGCGTAGTGTCCACAAGACCAGTCGAAGATGTAATTTTTACAACTATAAATAGAGCACGAATTTTAGAGTTTAATATCCAATTCAAGTAAAATCAAGGCATCACTCTGAAAGATAAGTTTGTTTTCTTTTTAAGCTACGTTGTGCATATTTAATATTCTCTTTTGTTAGCGTTTTATATTTGATTTTATTTCTGCATTCCAATTTAATTTGAAAGAGGAATTGTGATATTTCACTTTTTGGAATCAAAATCAAATAGAGCTAGCCCAACTTAATTTAATTTAAAATCAATTAGAACTTAGAACCATTTCAAAGTGAGTATTGGACATTAAACTTCTCTATTCGAACTTCTACTCCGATTTGGTTCTTCCGGACTGCTACAAAAGGAGAAATCCAGGTATTTTATATTTGTGTAAATCTTCGATGTTTTTGGTTTCTTTGAGATTAAGCCAGAAAAATCTCTAAGAGTTGGTTATCTGAGGAGAGCCAAAAAACTTAGAGTGTGGGGTTTTTGAATTGTGTAAGCCCATTAGAAAGACACAATTGTGAGGGTTTTAGGTGAACCTGAGAAAAACATATTTTCATAGTGAACGCTAATATCCCCTGTGTGAGGATATTAGGAGTGGAGTAGCAAGCTGTGTAGCTGTTGTTTAATAGTTGGTGTACACACTGGCGAACCACTATAACTCTTTGTGTTTTGTAGATGTGTGATTTATTTTCTATATCTTTAATCATTCAAGTTTGTGGGATGTATGTGTGGATGTGAATGTTGTAATATTTACATTTCAAGCATTGTGGGGAATGTTGTAATAGTTTAGACTTCCATTCCTGGTGTTTACTTTTTATTCTTCTTTAGTTTGAGATATTGATACTTAAACCGTTCTAGTAAGGTTGTCCTGCCATAAACCCTTGGTTTTTATGGTGCAAGGTTATCCTTAGAACAACATTTGTATCAACCTCTTAAGACTTGAATTTTGAGGTTGCTTTACGTTTCCGTACTGTGATTTGTTTAAAGTGTTATCTTTCCTTTATTCATTTAAATTCCACTGTTAAAGATTTTATTTGGCATAGTCCTATTCACCCCCCTCTAAGACATATAGCTTTGCCTTTTCAAGTGGTATCGGAGCCTAATAGCTCGTTCTAATTATTTTTTGTTTTGGATTTAATTCCTGAGCTAATCGATCTAAGCTATTTATAAGATGTCAAATTTTGATAGCCTTTCAGTCACTAGGCCTCCTCCATTTGATGGCTCCAATTATGCCTATTTGAAAGCTAGGATGAGAATTTTCTTAAAATCCATGGATGAGAGTGTGTGGCAAGCCACAGTGACTGAATGGACCCCTCCTACCATTGAAGTAACTGGTATCAATGGATCCAAATATATGAAAATCTTATCTTATTTTTCTTAGACCACTCTTCAGAAAAGTGAGGGAAGTGCCAATGCAAAAGCACTAAATGTAATCACTTGCACACTATCAGCGGATGAATTCAAAAGAATTATATCCTGTCATAATGCAAAGCAAGCCTGAGATATTTTAGAAATGACACACGAGGGAACATCAATTGCCAAGAAATCTAAAGTCCAAATCCCCATAACCAAATTTTGAGGAAATACATATGGAAGAAAATGAAATGTTCATGGACTTCTATACTAGATTAAATGACATTGTGAATTCTATGTGGGGTCTTGGCGATAAAATCCCAAAAAGTAAAGTGTGTGCAAAGATACTACTCTCACTCCTGATCTATTTAACTCAAAGGTGACCGCGATCCAGGAACTTCATGATACGGATAATATGAGGGTAGAAGAATTAGTTGGTTCTTTACAAACTTATGTGTTATCTTTTAAAGCTCCTAAACGAAAATAAATTGCCCTTAAATCTTCTAAAAATGTTTCTCAAGAAAACAATCGCAATTCTGATTTAGAAAACTCAGAAGATGATATGGCCCTTCTAGCGAAAAAGTTTTACAAAATTTTCAAAAATCTAATGATAAGAAAAAATCTAAATCTAAAACTTGAAAATCTTTAAAAGATAGTCAATGTTACAACTGCCAAGAATATAGGCATTTAGCAAACAAGTGTCCTAAAAAGGACAAACCTAAAAGAAAATTTATGTTGGTTACTTGGGATGAATCCTCTGGCTTTAAAGCCTCTTCTGAATCAAAAGATTCTGAAACTGAGTCAGGCAATGAAGTCAAATCCCTTATGACTCTAGCCAAGTTCACTTGTTCAGATAATGATGATCCAACTAGTGAAGAAAATCTGAACAGTGATCATGAAAATGAAGAAGATCTTCAAGATGCTTATAATGCTCTTTACAAGGAAAGTTGTAAAATTGCTGTTAAATTAAAACTTCAAAAAGAAAAGTTTTCAAAGCTTAAAGAAAATTTTGATTCTCTTATTTTAGAAAAATCTCATATTTCAGTTTGTTTTGAAAAATGCAAATGCGATTTAGATTTCAAAACTTCCCTTATTGAAAATCTTAAATCTGAAAATGAAAAACTTAAACTTGAAGGACAGATGGAGGTATGCCCAAGGTGATCCAAAGTTTAAAAAAACTTTTATCTGGATCAAGAAAATGTGGCGACCAATCCGGTTTGGGCTACGATAGATATATTCCTCCTAAACAGAAGAATACTCCTCCTAAGTTTGTAAAAGGAGAGTCCTCAAACTCAAAAGATAAAAGTTCTAATAAAAATTTTCTAAAAATACCAAAACGTTTCAATCATTTAAACCTAAAAGTAACCATATCAACTATAATAATCAGAACCGAAACCCTTTAGCTGAAAAAATGGTTAATTTGCTTAAGGAGCTCTTAAAATCTAATTCAGTGGGTCATTCTTACGACAACTACAAACATAAGAAGACCAATTATACTCCTAAGGTTGCTTGCTTGGTTGCCCACATGGATATCAAAGCTACAAGTCATTCAAAGTGGTACTTAGACAGTGGATGCTCAATGCATATGACTGGTGATAAAGGTCTATTCACCGATCTTAAAGACATGGTTGATGGTTCAATCACATTTGGTGATGGTAGGAACTGCAGGATTATTAGCCAAGGTACGGTTCAACTTTCTAATCTTCCTTTATTTGAGAATGTTTTATATGCAGAAAGTTTAAAACATAACTTGTTAAGCATTTCTCAAATATATGATAAAAACCACAACGTAAAATTTTCTAACCTAGGGTGTGAAATTTTAAACAGAAAGGGTTCAGTAATATTAACCGATTGTAGAACTTCTGAAAACTGCTGCATCGTAAGTGATTCTAGCTCATCTAATCAATTGTGTTACATGGTCCATACTGATGAAACTGAGTTAGGCATAAACGTCTTGGACATGTACAGTACCACAATTTATATAGATTAAGCAAAAGAAAACTGATAAGAGGTCTACTTAAATTACAGAAAGTAGACAAAATATGTGGTGAATGCCAGATTGGTAAACAAACTAGGAGTACTCACAAATAAGGTGAACTCCAATGACACATCAAAACCGCTCGAGCTTCTCCATATGGATCTTATAGGACCAACCAGAACGGAGAGTTAAGGTGGCAAAAAATATATACCGGTAATCGTGGATGACTATACCAGATTTACCTGAGTAGCCTTCTTGAGGAATAAATCAGAAACTCTTGATGAAGTAAAAAGAGTTCTCAAACGAATTTAAATGGAAAAAGGTTCTCAAGTCTGTAAGATCCGTAGTGATCATGGATCAGAATTTGAGAATAGCAGTTTTGAGAAATTCTATTGCGATCAGGGAATATCACATGAATTCTCTACACCGAAAACACCACAACAAAATGGAATTGTTGAAAGAAAAAATAGAGTGCTTCAAGAAATGGCAAATGTAATGTTGAATAGTATGAAGCTCCCTAAACATCTTTGTGCTGAAGCCATAAATACTACATGCTATATAATCAACCGGGTTTATACAAGTAAAAATAATAATAAAATTGCTTATGAAATGTGGTTCGATAAGAAGCCTATTGTCAAATACTTTCGAGTTTTTGGCAGCAAGTGCTATATTTTACGTGACCGTGAAAATATGGGCAAGTTTGACATTAAAAGTGATGAAGGGATCTTTTTAGGGTATTCTTTGAATAGTCGAGCATATTAAGTACTAAATAAGAGGACCGGTGTTATTCAATAGTCTATTAATGTGGTCATTGACGATCACTTAAATACACCTACATCAAGTTCTAATAATGATGTTCTTTTAATTGACAAAACAGATACTTCATCAAATCAAACTAACTCTGAACTAAAGTCTGTTAAAGATCATCTAACTACTCAAATTCTTAGAAGCCCTCTCACTGTGTGCGCAATCATAGACAACTAGAAGATATATGCAATTACGTGTGCTTTACATCCCAGATAGAACCGGCTAACGTAAAAGAAACTCTTATTGATGAAAACTGGATAATTGCTATGCAAGAAGAGCTTAATCAATTTGTGAGAAATGATGTTTAGTACCTAGTACCTAGACCTAAGATAACCATATTATCGAAACTAAGTGGATTTTTAAAAATAAGTCTGATGAACTTGGTAATATAATTCGAAACAAGGCTAGACTGGTTGTACAAGGGTACACTCAAATTGAAGGCATTGATTATGATGAAACCTTTGTCCCAGTAGCTCGTCTTGAATCAATCAGACTATTTATATCCATTGCTTTCTTTAGAAAATTTTATCAAATGGATGTAAAGAGTGCCTTCTTAAATAGCGATCTGCATAAAGAAGTTTATGTTGAACAACCAATGGGTTTTGAAGACCCTAAGAAAGTTGATCATGTCTATCGCCTAAAAAAGGCTCTCTATGGTTTAAACAAGCTCCCAGGGCATGGTACGAAAAATTGACTAAGTTTCTACTAAGTCATAATTTTTAAATGGGTAGTGTTGACAAGAGTCTTTTTGTTAAGAAACATAACGATCATATCTTAATAGTGCAGATCTATGTTGATGATATTATTTATGGATTTACCTGTACTAACATAACTATTGAGTTTGCAGATTTAATAAAATCTAAGTTCGAAATGAGCATAGTTAGGGAATTGAATTATTTCCTAGGGTTGCAAGTAAAACAACAACCTGATGGTATTTTTATTTCTCAAACCAAATATGCTCTGAACTTAATTAAAAAGTTCGGATTTAAGAATGGGAAAAATTTTGATACTCCTATGAGTACAACTTTAAGACTCTCAAAAGACTCTATAGGTAAAAATGTGGATCTTAAATTATATCCTAGTATGATTGGCAGTTTACTTTATTTAACTGTAAGTAGACCTGATATTGCTTTTAGTGTTGGTATTTGCAATAGATATCAATCTGACCCTAAAGAATCTCATCTAACTGATGTTAAGCAGATTATGCGATATATTGCAAGTTCAACTAATTTAGGTCTTTGGTATCCATATGATACTAGCGTTCAGTTGCAGGGTACACTGATGCTAATCGGACTGAAAACATCGATGATAGGAAATCAACCAGTGGCGGTTGTTTCTATATCAAAAATTACTTAGTTTTTTAGTTTAGCAAGAAGTAAAGCTTCGTATCGCTCTCAACTGCTAAGGTTGAATACATCGCAGCTGGAAATGCATGTACTCAGCTTGTATGGATGAACAGAATGTTAAGTGATTATGGAACTGTATAAGATTCAAAGGTTTTATATTGTGATAATTCCAGTGCGATAAATATATCTAAAAATCCAATCTAATATTCACAAACCAAGCACATTGACATTAGATATCATTACATTTGTGAATTAGTGGAAGAGAAAACAATCTCTTTAGATTACATTCCGACCGAGACTCAACTTGCTGACATTTTCACTAAACCGCTCGACAAAAGCAGATTTAATAAATTGAAATTTGATCTTGGTATGTGTAATTTAAATTGATTATTCATGCATTTCGGTATTATAGTTTATATATTTATTAAATTATAATTTTAAATTTTAGAATTATGTGAAAAATGCATGTTTTTTGTCTTTGCACGACCAGTCGAGGATGTACTCGACCAGTCGTGGCACAACCGGTTGAGGATGACCCATGACCAGTCATATAGCACGCTGGACCTTTTAATTTGGGGAAAAAACCTTTCTTCCTCATTTCCTCTTTCTTCTCCAATGGGCCTTAGCATAACTAGTCGTACCCAACTGTTTGATTCATCAAGGTTAGTGCATTATTTCAGTTATTCTTGTAGATTCAAGTTCTAATCTCTTCATTTTTTTTCCTTGGAGTGCTTGATTTCATGTTTTCTTGAAGATTTTGAGGTTTTCTTCACCCAAATCTATTTTTGAGAAAACCCATTCCACATCTTTTTGTAAGTCCTTGTTTCTTTGATTTTCTTGTTGTAAATGGATGCTGGAAGGAAAAAGAAAACTTCCCATAGTGCTTCCTCATCTAGATCGACTCCTTTAACAAGGCGCCATCTTCGATCACCTGAAGATGATCCCTCACATGTGTGAGATTTAAGAATGCCCAATGTTATTGTTAAGTGACATGTTGATCTTGAACACATTGCTCCTTTTGGTCTCCTTTCACTTCTCTAATCTGTAGGTTGGGCTAACATCCTACATTAGGGTAGGCCAGCATACCAATCTATTACACAGGCTATGTTTGCTTGCATTTCTAATTTTTTGACTGAGAATTTAACGTTTAAAATAGCTACTAGAGAAGGTCCATTTGATATAGATCGTCATCTGATTTCGGCTCTAATGGACATACCTGTTAATGACGAGGGTATTCCTATTCATACTTTAGTTGAGAAACCCTCTTAATCAGAAAAACGTGTACTAACTATAGCATTATGTAACATGGATGTGCAATGTACTCATAAAAGGAATGCGCTTACTTCCAAGTACTTGTTACCCAAATACAGGGTTCTTCATCGAATATTTATTTCAAATCTGTATCCACGTTCTAGTAACAAAATAGAACTGACTTCCTTTATGGTTCGGGTTTTGCATTCCATCATCTCTGGTACTCAAGTTTGTCTTCCATCTTTGATCTATCATTTTATCATTCGATTTCGTCTCAATCCTGGACACAGTGATATTCCATTTACCTATCTTATGACTGTGTTAGCTACTCACATGCTAGTTGCTATGCCTGTTAGATAGGCTCCTATTCATCATCTTATTTTCAACAATTCAAATATAAACAAGATGAAATTAGAATTGGCACCTAGACAAGTGGATGTGGGTGGTGGTGGAGCTGAAGCAGGGAATGTCGAAGAAGGTGGCATCTTCCTCCTGATGATATAAATATGGATGACATTTTTGATGAAATTAAATCAGACTCTGCAAATGATCCTGACTATGAGCCATCCGATTTTGATACTCGTCTTCGTGCACTTGAGGAGAAGGTAGAGAACATGAATGTTGCTCATGATTTACAATTTAAATATATGTGCAATTATCTTAGGCGCTTAAACAAGGGCCTTCATCAACTTGATCCTACCATACCTGCTCCTTCAGGATCTGATTAAGTGTTTTTATCCTATGGTCTGTAATAACTGTTATACAACTTTGGTTTCTTTCAGTTTGTGAGATTGACTTTGGTTGACTTTGGTTACTGATATGTGATCTTTGAATTTGCTTCTATATATCTTTCACATCTTGCTTAATTAACTCCTTTATTATTCTCTTGTTAAGTCTTCCTCTTCCATTTCTTCTTTGCTTCCTTTGTCATATTGTGGCAAAAATGGGGAGAAATATTTCTTTGGATTGATTCTTTATGGATATGGATGTGGGGTAGTAGCATAGCATAATTTGCATAATTTTTATAGATTTATGTGTGCTATTCAGGGGGTGTAAGTAAGGAGGTGTTTTGCCTACTGCATGATGATGTATGCTAGTTGATGATAACTGGTGCCTGATTCTTTAACCAGGCTGTAACTAGTTTCCTTTTATAACTGGTACATGATTCTTTATTGAGATGCTTCTCTTATTTTTATTAAGTGTGTTTTGTCACAAATTTGACAAAGGGGGAGATTGTAAGTGCTATAGTTATTTACTCCTTTGATTGTCAAATTTTGTTGTGCCAAAACCACAATCTGTGTCTTGTGTAGCACGTTGATATATATGTTCAAGGCAATGCATCTCATGCTCAAGGACAATGCTTCAAGTCAAGTACAATGATCTACTTCAAGAATTACAAGATCAAGTACATTGTTCTCTTCTCTAAAGCTTCAGAGTTTTCAAGCTACGAGAGCTTGTTCAAGACTCAAGGTGAAGTACAATGCAAGAACTACAAGTTCAAGCTTCCAAAGATCTCTGAAGTACAACTCAAAGTTCAAGCTTTCAAGCTTCATCAAGCGTCGATATCTAAAACTTCATGATCTCCAAAGATCATCCATCATCTAAAGAAAAGAATGTTCAATGTTCATACTTCATGTCTCAGGTATGAATGACCTTAGATTGACCTTAGGGTAGGTCATTTCAAATACATAAGTCAATTGTTTATTTTATATGTATTTTGGTCTGTTCTTAGACTAGTCCTGGACTCTATTCGACTAGTCCTAGAACTGGCTCGACCAGTCCAAGAAATTCCAAGACCAGTCCTAAGTTGTTGCAAATTTTCAGAACTTTTTGGTTGAGCTACGACCAGTCCTGGAGTCTGCTCGACCGGTCGTGTGAATAGTGCCGACTCGTTCACAACCAGTCCTACAGCTATGACTCAAACTCCAGCAATGAATTCTGGTTTCTCACGACCAGTCGTGGGCAGGTCACGACCAGTCATGGAGGACTCACGACCAGTCGTGAAGTGCCTATGACCAGTCGTGGAACAGTTTTATCCGATCGCGCTCAAAATTTCAAAATGTTGTTGGTCCTACAACCAGTCGTAGTGTCCACAGGACCAGTCGAAGATGTGATTTCTATAACTATAAATAGAGCACGAATTTTAGAATTTTATATCCAATTTAAGTAAAATCAAGGCATCACTCTAAGAGATAAGTTTGTGTTCTTTTTAAGCTACATTATGCATATTTAATACTCTTTTGTTAGCTTTTTATATTTAATTTTGTTTCTGCATTCTAATATGATTTGAAAAAGGAATTGTGATATTCCACTTTTTAGAATCAAAATCAATTAGAACTTAGAACCATTTCAAAGTGAGTATTGGACATTGAACTTCTTTATTCGAACTTATACTCCGATTTGGTTCTTCCAGGCTACTACAAAAGGAGAAATCCAGGTATTTTACATTTGTGTAAATATTCTATGTTTTTGGTTTCTTTGAGATTAAGCCAGAAAAATCTCTAAGTGTTGGTTATCTGATGAGAGCCAGAAAACTCAAAGTGTGGGGTTTTTGAATTGTGTAAGCCCATTAGAAAGACACAATTGTGAGGGTTTTAGGTGAACCTAAGAAAAACCTATTTTCATAATGAATGCTAATATCCCCTGTGTGAGGATATTAGGAGTGGAGTAGCAAGCTGTGTGGCTGTTGTTTAATAGTTGGTGTACACACATGCAAACCACTATAACTCTTTGTGTTTTGTGGATGTGTGATTTATTTTCTATATCTTTAATCATTCAAGTTTATGGGATGTATGTGTGGATGTGAATGTTGTAATATTTACATTTCAAGCATTGTGGGGAATATTGTAATAGTTTATGCTTTCATTCCTACTATTTACTTTTTATTCCTCTTCAGTTTGAAATATTGATACTTAAACCGTTCTAGTAAGGTTGTCCTGCCATAAACCCTTGGTTTTTATGGTGCTAGGTTGTCCTTAGAATAATCAACCTGTCAAGACTTGAATTTTGAGGTTGCTTTACATTTCCGTATTGTGATTTGTTTAAAGTGTTATCTTTCCTTTATTCATTTAAATTCCGCTGTTAAAGATTTAATTTGGCATAGTCCTATTCACCCCCCCCCCCCCCCCCTTCTAGGACATATAGCTTGGCCTTTTCAGATTATTTGAATCTTCAATGTGTGTCAAACAATCTTCCAAAGAGTCGAAACATTCAGGTGAAAGGAGTTCATTCACCACATCGAGATCTATGATGATATGCCCAATAACTCCTTTATCTTTTTTTAGAGTAAAAATGAGCATATTCTCCTATTTTTTCTCAAGGTGGGATGAAATCACCACCAGGTATGTGTCTTCTTGACCTAAATAAACCTGTTCAAGATCAGCGAGCAAAGGTTTTAGGTCAAGTTTCGGTATCTTGAAGCTAGACGGTAGAATTACATCAGTTTAGGGTAAATCTTCAAATTGTAGCCTCCACTGGTTAACTTTAAGTACCAGTGCAGTTTCAAGCATGACATTCATCTCCCTAATCGTGTCATCATCCAAATCAAGGGAGTGGACCAAATATGTCTTAAGAGGATCGGAGTATAGAGTCAGGAGTGCTCTGTCTTCCACGAATGAGTTAATTATGTTAATGTCGTGGGCTTCATCATCATTCTCTACCTGTTTGCTCATATTGAAAAAGATATTAAGCTCCAATGTCATATTTTTGAAAGATAAACTCATAACTACATTCCAGAAATTAATAATCGCATTTAATGTAGCAAGGAATGGGCGGCCACAAATGCAAGGAATCTGAGTACTCATGTCCATGATTAGTTGAGTATTCAGGATAATAAAATCTATTACATAGTAGAATTTGTCAACCTAGACCAACGCATCCTCAATGATCCCTCTCGGTACATGAACTGATCGATCGACAAGTTATAATATGGTCCGGGTGGGTTTTAATTCACCTAGGACCGGTTGTTCGTAAACCGAGTAAGGAATCAGATTAACACTCGCCCCCAAGTCAAGAAGTGCATGCTTGATTCGGTAGCTCCCAATTACACAAGTGATGGTTGGGCTACCAGGGTCTTCTTACTTTTGTGGCACATCTTGCTTAAGGATGATGCTCACTTTTCCTGTCAGAAAAATTCTCTGTTGAATAGTTTGTCATCTCTTAGTAGTAAATAGATCTTTCAGAAATTTGGCATATGAAGGGATTGGTTTAAAGGCATCCAGTAGAGGAATGTTGACCTTAACTTGTTTAAGCACCTCTAGAATATCTTAAGAGTTTGATAGAGGTTTTGGTGCAATCAACCGCTGAGGGAATGGAGCAATTGGCCTACCTTGAGGTTTCGATTCTAACCCATGTGGGGTAATGTTAGGTCTATCATCCGTGTCTTCTTTCGGGTCCTTAGAATTTTCAGTCTTTACCGGAATAGATTTGTCAATTATTTTACCACTCCTAAGAATGGTGATAGATTTAGATTGTTCCACATATTGATTTGAAGAGCTTGGGTTACTAATTTTATATTGTGGTTTAGAGTTGGGGAGAGGTTGGGCCGAAAAGATCCATTTCTCCCTAATCAAAATTTTTATCCCACACCCATGTATGGCCTTTGAAAGGTCTTGAATGACACTCAATATACTCTGATTGAAACGCTCTTGATTTTGAAGGTGTTTTAAGGCTGGATCCTCTCGAAGGTTCCCTTGATTAAGGAATTAGTTAGGAAATCCTTGAGGAGTAGTAGTTTGTCCATTACTCCAGCTGAAGTTGTATGTATTTGAGGTGGGTTCACCGAAAGGTCTTTGGTAGTTGCTCACGATATTTAACTGCTCATTTAGAATTTCTTAGAAAGCAGGTATTGTTGGACAATTTTTAGTTGTATGTATGTTGCAAGCGTAAATACCGCAAACTACTTCCTCAGCCTTATCCTTCTGAACTTCCATGGCCTCAACTCTTCTTGTGAGATTGGTCACCCTTGCACTTAAGTCATCTTCTTCTTTTAAAGTATACATTCCTCCCCTTTCCTTTGATTGAGTAGGCTCAGAAGTGGTAGGTTTTCGAGAGATGTCCCATGATTGTACATTTTCAGCAAGTCTGTCTAAATAGGCCCACACATCATTGACATCATTGTTCATGAATTCCCCATTACACATTGTCTCGACCAATTCACGCATGGAGGATGCAAGTCCATCGTAGAAGAAATTTGTTATGCGCCACTTTTCAAAATTGTGTTGTGGGCATGAACTAACAAGATCCTTGAACCGCTCCCAACATTGGGAGAATGTTTCATTTTCCTTTTGGGCGAAGTTCATGATTGACTTTCTGAGGGTGATCGTTTTACGATACAGGAAAATTTTCTTAGTTAACTCCCTTGTCATGTTGTTTCATCTATCAATCGATCGTGGATGTAGGGAGTACAACCACATCTTAGCCCTTTTTCTAATGAGAAGGGAAAGAGTTTCTGCCTAACCATGTCCTCAGACACATTAAGAAAGTATATAGTGTCTATTATTTCATCAAACTCTTTTAAGTGTAGATATGAATTTTCAGATTCAAGTCCATGGACTTTTGGAAGGAGTTAGATCACTCCCGGCTTGATATTTGTATATCCTGCATTCTCTAGAAAAATCATGCAAGATGGTGTGATCACCCCCACCGATTGTAAATAATCTCGTAGAGTACGAGGCGGGGGTGCATGATGCACCTCATTCTCATCCTAAGCTTCCTCAACTCAAAGTTGAGGTAGTTTTGCAACCATAACTTCTATTGACTCAGAGGATCTTAAGGGATGTCTAATCCTGTGATGGATAGGCAATCCTTCAACTAGTCCTCCTTCACTCAAGAGACATTGAGTGTTATCGCGGACCCACTTGGGCATGAAACACTCACAATCCTCAGATTCTAATCTAACCTAACCTAAGAAGAAAGAAAAATAAAGCAATAAGAAATAGAGAGGAAATTAGAAAGAGTTTACCAGATTAGAGATTTTTATGTTAATAAGATCCTACAAAATAGAAAACTCAGTTAGTTTCTAACAATAAATCAGAAAAACCCTAACCTAAAAGAAAAACAAAAAGTTAGTCCTAAAAACAAATAAGGAAAGTTTCTAAATTTAGAAATAAAAAAAATAGTTTCTAAAAACAAATTAGGAAAGTTTCTAAATCTAGAAATAGAAGGGAAAGTTAGTTTATAAAAAACAAATTAGGAAAGTTTTTAAACCTAGAAATAGAAAGCTAAGTTAGTTTCTAAAAACAAGTTAGGAAAGCTTCTAAATCTAGAAATAGAAATAAAGAGCATTAGAAAGAAGTTACCAAATTACAAGTTTCTCTTTTGGGATCCTGTAGAAGAAAAAGGAAAATGAATTAGTTTCTAAAAAAGAACTAAGAAAGCAACCTAGTTTCGAAAAAAGAAAAGGGAAAGTTTCTAAAAATAGAAAGTAAGTTTCTAAAAACAGAAAAAGGAAAGGAAATTAGTTTCTAAAAATGGATTAGAAAAGTTTATAAAAAATAAAAAATTAGTTTCTAAAAACAAATTAGGAAAGCTTTTATCCTATAATTAAAAAGTAAATTAGTTTTTTTTTTTTTTTTTTAAAAAGGAAAGTTTCTAAACCTAGAAATAGAAAGCCAAGTTAGTTTTTAAAATAATTCTGAAAAAACCCTAACCTAAAAATATAAAGTAGAAAAATCCTAATCTTAACCTAGTTCCACAACTAATCAAATTCATAAAATGCAACCGTTAATCTCCGGCAATGGCACCAAAAACTTGTTCACAACCCCAAGTGTAGGGTCGCGATGTAGTAATAACCTCTGTAAGACAAAGGTCAAATCCACGGGGACTGATCTTGTGCGTTTATGAAATTAACTAGAAGTAGAATTATAAGAAGATGTAAAACTAATTCTGAAGTGATTGGGAGTGTAATTGTGAATTAAGTAATTAAAACTAAGAATTTAAAGGTGGGAACTATGGTACCAAGGATCCACTTGTAGTGATCAGGGAGCCCTCTTGCTTGATTCAAGTAACACAATTAGAATTGGAGTCCTATCCTATCCAATTGGAAAATACATCAATAAAACCAAATCTAAACTTCCACTGACCTAATTCTCAATGAAGGACAACTATGATAATTGACAAGGATTCCATCACCAAACCATGCCCAGGAGACAATGACAAATAATAGGATTTACCAATCCCATAATCTCAAAGTAGGAGAATTGTGAAGATTAGGAAGGATTCCATCACCCTACCATGCCCAAGGGACGATGGTGAACAACAGAACTTACTAATTTCACAATCTCAAATCAGGAAAAGAAGATACTTAAAGCTATTACAGATCTATTGTAATTTGAGTCACAATAAACCACTAAAAACTGAAAGTATTCCTTAAATATCAAATTAGAATCCATGAAGTTCAACATAAACATGAATCAAAGCAATAGAAACATCTCATCATGCTACAAGCTTCACCTCTTAGCCCTCGCTAAGAGGTTTAGCCAACCATAGACATGATTGGACCAAAGTCTCTTAAGAAAAAGATGAAAACAACTAAGGACGAAGAAGAAAAACTCTTGGCGATAGCTTTTGCTCCCTTTTGCTCCACTCCTTAAACCCTAGAAGATGCCTAAGAACATCATAGGGAATCCTATTTATAGTTGTGAAACTTTAACTTTCACACCTAGTTGGAAAACTCTAGAAATCGCCTCAAATTTATGCATTTTACTAAAATAGACTTCACTCTGTGCAGTTTCCCAAAATAGACTTCACTCTGCGCAATTTCACAAAATGACCCAAAGTTTCAGAATTTACTTTTTCAGGATGATTTCAAGATTCTTTTTCTTCACTTCAAATCTTTGATTCTCTTTATTCCTCACTTAGTTTTCTTGAATCTTTAGCATATGAATTCTTCAATCTTGCTCTCCTAAGATCCATCCCTTGCCTTGGTGATTCTTGAGCATCAAATTCATGCTTCAAGTACCCTTTTCAATCCAAACTCTTAAATTCACCTTGTAACACAACCATGAGTAAAATAGAACATTAAACATTATCATGTTCATAAAAGCAAGATATAGATGGGACCAAGATATAGATGGGGGATAATATGCAATATTTGACCCTCAAGAAAACTATCTTCTTTTCACTTATTTCTAGCTTTTTGATTTTATATCGATGACTTTCACCTATGTATTTTATCTCACTGTTTTGCAATCATTTCATCCTTTTCACATATTTTTCATTGAAACAATCAGAATAGGTACCCCTTTTCGATCTCACTATTTTCTAGCTATTTTTTTTATTTTTTATTGTTTATTTTTTATTTTCTATTATTTTTAAGGTGGATAGAGATCTTCAAACTTGACTCCTAGCACTTTTTAGTAATAATCATGCTAAAATAAAAAATTCAAGTTACTTCTAGAAAATACGAGTTACATGTGATTTGTTAGCTAGTCTCAATTGATGTTTAAACTTTCCATTAATCAATTTATTAAGAGGAATCATTCTATGGTTTACTAACTAAACTCTAGAAATTCAAAACTTATTCTATATTTCATTATCATACTTGAATACACATTCAACTGCACATTTTTTTACTTTCAAAAAGAGTTTTGAAGTTGAAATTTTTTAAAGATTTTTGCTCAATAACCAGAAAAACACTAATTAGTTTACTTAATCTCACCCCCAACCTAAAATCTACATTGTCTTCAATGTAAAAGATATAAACAATCAACTTAACATGAGATAATGAAAAATAAAAGAGGAGTGAGTAAGAAGGATGGTACCTGAAGAAGGAAAATTGAAATAGTTTGAATTCTTCATCATTCTGAAGGATTTAGCATAAAACTAAACAAAAGAAAACTATCTTAATCCTAAATCCTAAGAAAATAATAAATCTAAGTATAACTCCATCAGACTAGGAGGTCAATCCTGATACACATAATTAATTAAAGGGATGGACATGTCCTTTGAATCAAACTTCTCAACGAATGGCTTGAGACAATGACTGTTCACTTTAAAAATGTTACCATTCATTGGATTCTCTATCTCGATAGCCCCATGAGGATAGACCATTTTAACGATGAAGGGGTTGGTCCAACGAGATCTCAATCTTTCCAGAAATAAATGAAGTTTAAAATTATACATGATGACTTTTTTATTTAATTCAAATATTTTCCGAAGAATGCTTCGGTCATGGAACTTCTTCATCTTGCCTTTGTAAATTCTAGAGTTTTCGTATGCAACATTCCAGATCTCTTCAAGTTCATTCAATTGAAGTTTGTGCAGCGAGCTGGCATTGTCCACATTAAAATTTAAAATTTTAATTACTAGTAGGCCTTATGTTCCAGCTCCATAGGAAAGTGATAAGCTTTCCCATAGACGAGTCTAAAGGGAGACATTCCAATAGGGGTCTTACAAGTTGTACGTTAAGCCCATAATGCATCGGTCAATCAAATTGACTAATCTTTACGATCGGGGTTAACCGTTTTCTCCAAAATCTACCTGTCCCTATTAGAACTCTCATCTTGCCTGCTTGTCTGCGGGTGATAGGGAGTACTCACTTTGTGTGTAATGCCATATTTCTTCTTTAAGGTGTCAAATGACTTATTACAAAAGTGTGACCCTCCATCACTGATGATGACTCAAGGCATTCTGAACCGAGAAAAGATGTTCTCTTTTAAGAATTTAATGACCGTGTGATGGTCATTATTTCAGTACAGAATCGCTTCGACCCATTTGGTAACATAGTTAACTAGTAACAAAATGTAAAGGTTTCTGAATGATTAGGGGAATGGTCCCATGAAATTGATGCCCTAACAATCAAATGCTTTAATAATCTGGACGTGGTTCAGTGTCATCATGTTTTGATGGGACAATCCTCCTAATTTTTTACAATGCTTACAAGCTTTACAAAACTCATGATTGTCTTTAAACATAGTGAGCCAATAGCCACACTGTAGAATTTTAGTCGTAGTTTTTTAAGCAGAGAAGTGACCTCCTCAGGCTGGTGAATGATAGAAGGAGATTTGATGTTCATTGTCGAGCACACATCTCCTTATGATTTGATCTGGGTAATACTTGAATAAATATAGATCTTCCTAGATAAACTTGTGCACCTTGGTTTAGAATTTCTTCTTATCTTTTATCATCCAATGAGTCAGCGTGAAACCTATAGCAAGATAATTTCTAATATAAAAATCCAAGGTAGTTGGGAGAGTTTAAAAAGTGTTTATAAGAGAACATGTCATTAATTGGTGCCCGCTTAGAAGAATCTGATAGAACAAGCGTAGAGAGATGGTCAACCACTACATTCTCAACTCCTTTCTTATTACGTATTTCAATATCGAATTCCTAGAGTAGGAGGATCCATCTCATTAGGCAAGGCTTGGTATCATTCTTAAAAAGAAGGTATTTCATCGCTACATGATCAATATTAATGATGATCTTGGATCCTATGAAGTAGGACCTAAATTTATCAAAAGAAAACACTACGGATAAGAGTTCCTTCTCTATAGTAGAGTAGTTCACTTGGGCATAATTTAGAGTTCTATTCGCATAGTATATTACATAAGGCTTCTTCTCTTTTCTCTAGCCCAACATCACCCTAATAGCATAGTCGCTTGTTGTTGAGTGTGAAATATTGCATATTCCCCCTATTTATTCCTTGCTTTTATGAACATGATGCTGCTTAATCGATCTATTTCTACATGTTTTCTCTTATAAGGTAATTTTGAGTGTTTAAGGTGAAAAGGATGTTGAAAGCATAGATTTGATGCTCAAGAGTTACCAAAGTGAGGAATGGATCTTTGGAGGTCAAGATTGAAGATTTCAAGAGTTCGAGATCTAAGAAGACCAAGTGAAGAAGGAAGAAAATCAAGATTGCAAAGTGAAGAATTCTAGAACTGTTGAACTTAACAGTTCGATGAGATTAAACACAGCTTTGATTCCATCGAAGGAGCCTCGATCACATTGGAAAATTATAGAAAAATCAAGTTTGGTTGTAGGACAATTCTCTATCCCATCGAAGACTCCTCCGTTCCCATTGAAGAGCAATTTGATGCCATCAAAGCCAATTCGATGACATCGAAATTATCATGAATTTAATTTATCAAAAAATTAAATGCAAAAATAAACAAATGTAAATAAAGATAGCACTAAACAATTCCACAAAGTAGAAATGAAAAACAACCTCAAATGTACAAGTATTGAAAGGTTAATATAAATGTTGTTCGAAGGACAACCTTACACCAAAAACCAATGGCTTATGGTAGGACAACCTGATTCCTAGAACGGTCTATATATCAAAATCCCAAACCGATATAGAGGAATAATAAATAAAAATAGCAAAGAAAATAACTAAGCTATTACAGCATTCCCACACTTGCATAAAAGAGATTACAATATTCTCCACAAATGCTTAAAAAGAAATTATAACATTCACACAATACCACAATCAACCATCTATTGGTGTTCATTATTTAGAAAAACAGCCACACAACTACTCCACTCCCAATATCCTCACACAGTGGATATTGGTGTTCACTATGAAATAGGTTTTTCAAGGTTCACCTAAAACCTTCACAATTGTGTCTTTCAAGTGGGCTTACACAATTAAAAAACCCCACACTCTGAGTTTTCTGGATCACCTCAGACAAACCAAAAAGAAAGAGATTTTTCCTAGCACAATCTAAAAAAAAACCAAAAATAGATTTATAGAAATGTAAAATACTTATCTAGATATTCTCCTTCGATGAAGCCCAGTAGAACCGATTCGAAGTAGATGTTTAAAGTAAATGCTCAATGCCCACACTCACTTATGAAAAGGTTCTAAGTTCTAAATGATTTTTAGATTAAATCACCTTGGGCTTGCTTGATTTGATTTTGATTCTAAGAAAGGGGAAAACTTCAATCCCTTCTTCAAATAAGATTTGAATATTGAACTCAAAATCAAATACAAAAAGCTAAATTAAAGAGAATATTAAATGAGCACTAAATAGATTATGAATATTACCAACTTATCTCTCAAAGTGGTGTCTTCATTTTGCTTGAATTGAATGAATAACTTTGAAAATCATGCTCTACTTATAAGTGCAGAAACTGTTCACTCGACTGGTCGAAGGACCAACAAACTTTTGAAATTTCGGATGCAATAAGATAAGGCCATTCAACGATTGGTAGAGTGGCTTACTCGACTGGTTGAGTGGCCTGCATGACCGGTCGAGCCCTGCTCTCGACTGGTCGTGTGGGACCCAATTTGGTTGCTGGACTTTGAGTCGAGCCTGCTTGACTAGTTGAGCACTGTTCACTCGACTAGTCGAGGCTATAACAAAAAATCCTGAAAATTAGTAACAAACCTTGGACTGGTCAAGGAAATTCTTGGACTGGTTGAGCCAGTAATAGGACTAGTCAAACATAAGCTAAGACTAATCAAGAAAAAGCCTATACACTTATATAGTGACCTAATTTAAGTATGCAATCAATATGACCTAACTTATGGTCAACCTAGGGTCATTCATACCTTATAAGTGATATTTGAACATTGATTCATCATTTTCTTTGGTTGATAGTTGATCTTGAAGTACACGAAGCTTGATATCTTGACTTGTTTTGAATCTTGAAGTTGAAGTACTTTGAAGCTTGAACTTGAAGTACTTGTGACTTGTATTTCACCTTGAGCATTAAGTTCCAAAGTAAAGCACTTTGTCTTGACATAAGTTGAAGCTTTGAAACCTTGAACTATCACTTGATGTTGTACTTGAACTTGTATATCTCTTATTCTTACATTTGAGGTTCTTGAGGTAAAGACCTTTTTTCTTGTACATGAATTGCATGATCTTGAATATATAGATGAGCTACACAAGATACAGATTCCAAGAAGTTTTGGCACTACAGAATTTGACAATCATAGGAGATAGAAAACATAGCACTTACAATCTCCCCCTTTGTCAAATTTGTGATAAAATACACTACATTAAAATAAGATAAGCATAATATGCATAATAAAGAATCATGCACCAGTTACAAACTGGTCAAATCAATACCATATGATATAGAATCCAAGTAGGGAAAAAAATGCTACCAACCTATCACTTATCACCTAACCACATTCTCTACTAATCCGCATTCATTCTCCACATATATCAAAATGAAATAGAGGCATATCAGAATAAATTCTTTCCCTTTTTGTCACAATATGACAAAGGAAAGAACCAATAAATGAGGATAGAAGCACATGAGGAATGAGAGATGATAGATAAGAGATAAGTTTAAGATAACATAGTGAGAATATAAAGATAAAAAAAATGTCCACATGTCCAAGACAAGAAGTAAATCAAGTATTAAAAGTTATTACATAACAGATATTCAAATACGAATCTGAACCTGAAGAAAGAGCAGGTGTGAAAGGATCAATTTGATGAAGTCCCTTGTTAATGTGCTTCAGATCTGATAATCAAGATCAGCAGCAAAATCAGATTCAATTTCATCAAAGAGGTCATCTATATTAATATCATCTGGAGGCAAATCACCCTCCTCTTCATTTGCTTCAGTAGCTCCACTAGTACCCACATCAACTTGGCCTGGGGCCAACTTCAAATTCATCTTGTTAATGTTAGATTCGTTGAATGGTAGTTAGGTAATGGGAGCCTCTCCAACAGGCATAGCCACTAGACTATGGGTGGTTAAAACAATTATAAGATAAGCAAAGGGTATGTCACTATGACTTGGATGGAGACAGAACTGAATCATGATATAACAAATCAGAGAAGGAAGACACACAGAGACTCTAAAAATGATAGAATGGAGAATACGAACCATAAATGTAGTAAGTTCTGTTTTTTTTACCAAAACAAGGGTAGACATTTGAAATAAAAATCCGATGAAGAACCCTGTATCTGGGTAACATAAACTTGGAAGTGAGCGCATTCCCAATACTCCATTCTGCATCCATATTACGTAAATTTCTAGTGAGCATTATCTTCTTAGATTCAGAAGGTTTGGCTACAAGAGAACTAATGAGAACACCTTCCTTATTAACAGGTATATCCATTAATCCAGAAATAAGATGACAGTCCACATCAATTGGACCTTCTCTGGTCATAATAATAAATTTCATATTTTCAAAAGAGAAGTCACTAATGAAAGCATACATAGCCTGTGCAATGGAGTGGTATTCTGGTCCACCCCAATATAATATGTTATCCCATCTTACAGACTGAATGAGAGGAAGGATATCAAAAGGAGCCAAATGAACAAGACTAACAGTCCATTCTACTATTACATTGCGTAAGCGAATATCCTGCACAAACTCGAGATCTTCCTCGGGCGACCAAAGGTGGCGCACCGTGATAGGAGCCAAACGAGATGAAGAGGGACCACGAGACCCTTTTTTTTTGTTTTACCTTCCATTGTAATAAAGAAAATAAGGAATAAAGAAATTGCAAAAGAGGTAAGATGGGTTTCTAATAGATCAGATTTTTAATAGAAAACCCCCAAATCAATCATAAAGCATGAAATAAACTATACAAATGAAGAAAAGGAAGTGCAAAGGACTTAAATCTAGAAGAAAAATGAAAATAATGCACTAACCATGGAGGAATTGAAGATGCGTTCGACCGGTCGAGGTAGGGCTTGTTGGAGAAGAAGACCCAAATGAAGAAAAAGTGATTTTTTCCCAAATAAAAGGTTAAATCCATATTTCACGATAGGTCAAGTACATGCTCGATCGGTCGTGCCACGACTGGTCGAGTATGTACTCGACTAGTCGTGCACTTCACAAAAAATTCAATTTTGCATAAAATTTGAATTCTAAAAATTCCAAAATTAAAAATATATACATTATAATACAGAAAGACACAAATCATCAATTCATATTGCACATATCGAGATCAAATTTCAATTTTTACAAACCTGCTTTTGTCGAGCGGTTTTGTGAATATGTCTGCAAGTTGAGTCTCGGTCGGAATATATTCCAATGAAATTATCTTATCTTCCACTAATTCACGAATACAGTGATATCTAAAGTTAATATGCTTGGTTCGTGAATGCTGGATTAGATTTTTAGAGATATTAATTACGCTTAAATTATCACAATATAAAACCATGGATTCTTGCACAATTCCGTAATCACTTAGCATTCTTTTCATCCACACAAGCTGAGTGCATGCATTACTAGTAGCAATATATTTAGCCTCAGCTATTGAGAGCGATACGGAACTTTGTTTCTTATTTAGCTAAGAAACTAAATAGTTCCTGACATAGAAACAACCACCACTAGTTGATTTACGGTCATCAATGTTACCAGCCCAATCAGCATCTATGTAACCAACTAATTTCACACTAGTATCATGTGGATACCAGAGACCAAGATTTGCTAAACTAGCAACATATCGCAAAATGCACTTAACAGCAATTAGATGTGACTCTTTAGGGTCAGATTGATATCTAGCACAAACTCCTATGTTAAATGCAATATTAGGTTGGCTCGTACTTAAATAAAGCAAACTACTTATTATTCTGTGATACAACCTAGGATCCACACTTTTACCTGTTGAATCCTTAGAGAGTTTTAGAGTAGTACTCATTTGAGTATCAAAAATTTTCCCACTCCTAAATCTGAACTTTTTAACTAAGTTCAAAGCATATTTGGTTCGAGAGATAAAGAAACCATTAGGTAGCTGTTTGACTTGTAACCCTAGGAAATAGTTTAGTTCTCCAACCATACTCATTTCAAATTTAGACTTCATAAGATCTGCAAACTCAACAGTCAGGTTAGCACAGGTAGATCCATAGATAATATTATCAACATAGATTTGCATTATTAGTATGTGATAATTATATTTTTTTTTACAAACAATGTCTTATCAACACTTCCCATTATAAAGTTATGACTTAGTAGAAACTTAGTCAACTTTTCGTACCATGCCCTGGGAGCTTGTTTCAAATGATAGTGTCTTTTTTAGGCGTTAGACATGATTAGCATGCTTAGGGTCTTCAAAAACCGATGGTTATTCAACATACACTTCTTCATGTAAATTACCATTCAAGAATGCACTCTTTACATCCATTTGGTATATTTTGAACTTATAAAGCACGCAATGGATATAAATAGTCCGATTGATTCAAGACGAGCTACTGGGGCAAAGGTCTCATCAGAATCGATGCCTTCCACTTAAGTGTACCCTTGTACAACCAATCTAGCCTTGTTTATAATAATATTACCAAGTTTATCAGGCTTATTTTTGAAAATTCATTTTGTTCCAATAATGCGTTTATCTTTCGGTCTTGGAACAAAATACCGAACATCATTTTTAACAAATTGATTGAGCTCTTCTTGCATCGCTACAATCCAGTTTTCGTTAGTAAGAGCTTTTTTTACGTTAGCTAGTTCTATCTGAGATGTAAAGCACATGTAGTTACACATATCTTCAAGTTGTTTACAAATACGCACACCAGTGAGAGGGTTTTCAAGGATTTGATTAGAAGGATGGTCTTTAACTGTCCTTAGTTTAGTGTTATTTGACTTGATAAAGAGTCTAGTTTATTAATTAGAAGAACTTCATCATTTTCTGAACTTGAGACAGGTGTATTCAAGTGATCGTCAATAACCACATTAATGGACTCTTGAATTACACCAGTCCTCTTGTTAAGAACCCGATACACTCAATTATTTAGAGCATACCCTAAAACTATCCCTTCATCACTTTTGGTGTCAAATTTACCTAGATTTTCTCGGTCATATAAGATGTAGCACTTGCTGCCAAAAACTCGAAAGTATTTGACAGTAGGCTTCTTATCAAACCACAATTCATAAGTCATTTTACCATTTTATTTTTTAGTATAAACGCGGTTAATTATATAACAAGTAGTATTTACAGCTTCAACCCAAAAATTTTTAGGAAGCTTCATACTATTTAGCATTACATTTGTCATTTCTTGAAGCACTCTATTTTTCCTTTCTACTATACCATTTTGTTGTGGCGTTTTGGGCGTAGAATATTCATGTGATATTCTCTGATCACTATAAAAGTTCTCAAAACTGTTATTTTCAAATTCCGAGCCATGATCATTATGGATCTTAGAGACTTGTAATTCTTTTTCAGTTTTGATACATTTAAGTACCCTTTTTACTTTATCAAGAATTTCTGATTTCTCTCAAGAAGACTACCCAAGTATATCTGGTAAAGTCATCTACTATCACCAGAATATACTTCTTGCTACCTCAACTTTCTATTCTAGTTGGTCCAATGAGATCCATATGGAGAAGTTCGAGTGGTTTAGATGTAGCATTGGAGTTCACCTTTTTGTGAGTACTCTTGGTTTGTTTACCAATCTGACATTCGCTACATATTTTATTTACTTTCTGTATTTTGGGTAGACCTCTTATCAACTCTCTTTTGCTCAATCTATACAAGTTGTGGTAGTGTAAATGTCCGAGGCGCTTATGCTACAATTCAATCTCATCGGTTTGGACCATGTAACATGATAAATTAGATGAGCTTGAATCAGAAACAATGTAGCAGGTTTCAAAAGTTCTTTGACCAGTTAATATTACAGAACCATTTTTACTTAAAATTTCATACCCTTGATTAGTAAATTTTACACTATGATTGTTATCACATAGAGAGATGCTTAATAAATTATGTTTTAATTCTTCTACATATAAAACATTCTCAAATAGAGAGAGGTTAAAAAGCTGAACCATACCTTGCCAATAAATCTGCAGTTGCTACCATCACCGAATGTGACTGAACCATCAGTCATGTCTTTAAGATTGGTGAACAGACCTTTGTCACCTATCATATGTCTAGAGCATCCACTGTCTAGGTACCACTTTGAATGGCTTGAAGCTTTGAAAGCAGTGTGGGTAACCAAACACATAACCTTTGGGACCCATTTCATTACAGTTTTGGGTTTAGGAGTATAATTGGTCTTTTTATGTTTGTAGATTTTATAAGACTGACCCACGAAGTTAGATTTTAAGAGCTCCATAAGTAAATCAACTATTTTCTCAGCTAATGGATTACGATTCTGATTTTTATAGTTGATATGATTGCTTTTAGGTTTTAAGGTTTAAAAAGTCTTAGCATTTTTAGAATAATTTTGATTCAGACTTTTCCCTTTTGAGTTAGAAGATACCCCTTTTACAAATTTAGGTGGAATATTCTTATTCTTAGGAGGAATAGTTTCATCATAGCCCAATCCAGATCGATTGCCACATTTTCTGGATCCAGATAAAAGTTTTTCTAATTTCTGATCACCTTAGGCATACCTTTATGTATCTTTCAAACTCAAAAGTGAAGAGACTTCTAGTTTTAGCTTTTCATTTTCAGATTTTAAGTTTTCAACTTGGGAGGTTTTGAAATCTAAGTTGCACTTAGTTTTTTCAAAGCAATCTGAAATGTGTGATTTTTCTAAGACTAGATTATCAAAATTTTCATTTAGTTTTGAAAACTTTTCTTTATGAAGTTTTAACTTTATAGCAATTTTGCAACTTTCCTAGTATAAGGCATTATAAGCATCTTGAAGATCTTCTTCATTTTCATGGTCACTATTCTGATTTTCTTAACTGGTTAAACCATCATTATCTGAAAAAGTGAACTTGGCTAGAGTCATTAGGGCTTTAACATCATTACCCGACTTGGTTTCGGAATCTTCTGACTTAGAAGAAACTTCAGATTAGGAAGATTCATCCCATGTAGCCAACATACATTTCTTTTTTAGGTTTGTCCTTTTTATGATATTTGTAAGCTAGATGACCATATCCATGGTAGTTGTAACATTGGCTGTCTTTTAAAAATTTCCAAGTTTTAGATCTAGATCTTTTCTTTTCATTAGGTTTTTGCAAATCAACCATATTTTTACTTTTGAAAATCTTATAAAACTTTTTAGCTAAAAGGGGCCATATCATCTTCAGAATTTTCTAAATCAAAACTGTTATTTTCTTGAGAAATATTTTTAGAAGACTTAAAGGCAATGGATTTACCTTTAGGAGCTTTAAAGTTTAACTCATAGGTTTGTAAGGAACCAACCAATTCTTCAACTCTCATATTATCCATATCACGAAGTTCCTGGATTGCGGTCACCTTTGAATTAAACCATTCAGGCAATGAGCGCACCATCTTTGCATAGACTTTACTTTCTGGGATTCTATCACCAAGACCCCATATAGAGTTGACAATGTCATTCAATCTTGTATAAAAGTCCATGTTTCACTTTCTTACATACGTATTTCCTCAAATTTGGTTGTAAGGATTTGGACTTTAGATTTCTTGATAATTGTTGTTCCCTCGTGTGTCATTTCCAAAATATCCCAGGCTTGCTTTACAGTATCACAGGATATAATTCTCTTAAATTTATTCGGTGATAGTGCACAAGTAATTGCATTTAAAGCCTTTGCATTAGCACTACTCTCACTTTTCTAAAGAGCGGTCCAAGAAAAGTAAGGTGTGACTTTTACAGTTTTAGATCCATCAGTACTAGTCACTTCAGTGGTAGGAAGGGTCCAATTGGTCATTGTGGCTTACCACATGCTCTCATCCATGGATTTTAAGAAAATTCTCATTCTGGTTTCCAATAGGCATAATTGGAGCCATCAAAAGGTGGAGGCCTAGTGAGTGAAAGGCTATTAAAATTTGACATCTTAAAAAGCTCAGATCAATTAGCTTAGGAAATTAATCTAAAAAAAAAGCGAGCTATTAGGTTTTGATACTACTTGAAAAGGCCGAGCTAAGAGTCCCAGAGGGGCGAGGGGGTTTGAATAGTACTATGCCAAATTAAAAAATTAAATATGAAAATAAACAAATGTAAATAAGATAACACTAAACAATTCCACAAAGCAGAAATGAATAACAACTTCAAATGTACAAGTATTGAAAGGTTGATACAAATGTTGTTCTAAGGACAACCTTACACTAAAAACCAATGGCTTATGGTAGGACAACCTGATTCCTAGAATGGTCTGTGTATCAAAATCCCAAACCAATATAAAGGAATAATAAATAAAAATAGTAAAGAAAATAACTAAGCTATTACAACATTCCCACACTTGCATAAAAGAGATTACAACATTCTCCACAAATGCTTAAAAAGAAATTACAACATTCACACATTACCACAATTAACCATCCACTACAAGACAAAAAATTATAGTGGTTCGCTTGTGTGTACACCAACTGCTTAGAAAAATAGCCACACAACTACTCCACTCTCAATATCCTTACACAGTGGATATTAGCATTCACTATAAAATAGGTTTTTTAAGGTTCACCTAAAACCTTCACAATTGTGTCTTTCAAGTGGGATTAAACAATTCAAAAACCCCACACTTTGAGTTTTCTGGATCACCTCAGACAAACCAAAAAGAAAGAGATTTTTTCTGGCATAATCTCAAAAAAAAAAAAAAATCAAAAATAGAGTTACAGAAATGTAAAATACTTGATTTGATTTTGATGGCACAATCTGGATATTCTCCTTTGATGAAGCCCGGTAGAACCGATTCGAAGTAGATGTTCAATGTAAATGTTTAATGTCCATACTCACTTATGAAAGGGTTCTAAGTTCTAAATGATCTTTAGATTAAATCACCTTGGGCTTGCTTGATTTGACTTTGATTCCAAGAAAGGGGAAAACTTCAATCCCTTCTTCAAATAAGATTAAAATATATAACTCAAAATCAAATACAAAAAAGATAAATTAAAGATAATATCAAATGAGCACTAAATAGCTTAAGAATATCACTAACTTATCTCTTAGAGTGGTGTCTTAATTTTTCTTGAATTGAATGAATAACTCTGAAAATTGTGCTCTATTTATAAGTGCAGAAATTGTTCACTCAACTGGCCCAGTGGTCAGCTCGACTGGTTGAAGGACCAACATACATTTGAAATTTTGGGTGCGATAAGATAAGGCCGTTCCACGACTAGTCGAGTGGCTTGCTCGACTAGTCGAGTGGCCTGCACGACCAGTCGAGCCCTGCTCTTGACTGGTCGTGTGGGACCCAATTTGGTTACTGAAGTTTGAGTCAAGCTTGCTCGACTAGTCAAGCACTGTTCACTCGACTGGTCGAGCAGTCTCCAGGACTGGTTGAGGCTATAACAGAAAATTTTAAAAATTAGTAACAAACCTTGGACCGGTGGAGCCAGTACTAGGACTAGTCGAACATAGGCTAAGACTAGTCGAGAAAAAACATATACACTTATATAGTGACCCAATTTAAGTATACAATCAATATGACCTAACCTATGGTCAATCTAGGGTCATTCATACCTTATAAGTGATATTTGAACATTGATTCATCATTTTCTTCGGTTGATAGTTGATCTTGAAGTACACAAAGCTTGATATCTTGACTTGTTTTGAATCTTGAAGTTGAAGTACTTTAAAGCTTGAACTTGAAGTACTTGTAACTTGTATTTCACCTTAAGCTTTGAGTTCCAAAGTAAAGCACTTTGTCTTGACATAGGTTAAAGCTTTGAAACCTTAAACTATCACTTGATGTTGTACTTAAACCTGTATATCTCTTGTTCTTGTATTTGAAGTTCTGGAGGTAAAGACCTTTGTTCTTGTACATGAATTGCATGATCTTGAATATGTAAATGAGCTACACAAGATACAGATTTCAAGAAGTTTTGGCTCTATAGAATTTGACAATCATAAGAGCTAGAAAACATAGCACTTACAATGTTCGATGACATCGAAGCCAGTACGATGCCATCGAAGGTCGTGCAATCTCATTGAATGTTTTACGAATAATTAACAGAATACGCACGGGACAGTTTCCAAATTTGAATCAAACACTTTAATCGATCTTCAATTCCATTGAAGCTCTCATTAAAACTGAGTAAGATGTGTAAATTGAAGTTGATTCGAACAAAGCCAATATAAAGGATTTTTTGAGTTCTTTTAAGCAAAAATTAGGGTAAGAAGAGTAGAGCAAGGATTGGTGTTGCTTCAAGAGCTCTTCTTCTTCTTTCTTTCTTTCTTTTCTAATTAATTTTTCATGTTTTTCTTTAAAAGTTTTAGTTTAATCATGTCTATGGTTCACTAATATCTTAGTTAGAGTTAAGATGTGAAGCTTGCAATTTATTTTTATGCTTATTTTACTTTGATTCAAGTTTATGTTGAACTTCCATTAATTTCTAGTTTGAATAAAGAAATATTTTTAGTTTATTATGATCTATTATCGACTCCAATCACAATAAATACTTGGAAAACTTTTAATATGTTCTTATCTTTTTTGCGATTATGTGTTCTGTAAAATTCCGCGATTTACCATTGTCTTCGTGCATAGTAGATGCTTTGAATTCCCTGCAATTATTACATTGGTGCTATATGAGGGAACTAATCTAATGAAAGTTCAGAGTCTCATTATGTTTTAACTACTCTATCATCTGACTGGATAGGATAGGACTTCGATCCCAGTTGTGTTACTGAATCAAGTAGCATTAAGATAGATACAAGTGGATCCTTGGCGCTCTAGGTCTCATTATTTTTTATAGATTCAATTCACAAAAATTTCTCTGTAAATTTTTAGATTCTAGATTTTAATTATAGTTATAGTTCTAGTTTATTTCAAAAAGTGCACATATAGTAAGTCCCTATGGATTCGACCTCGGTCTTACCGAGTTATTACTACAACACATCCCTACACTTGGGGTAGTGAACAAGTTTTTGGCATTGTTGCCGGGGACTTTGGTTGTGTGCTTTTTAAAAATTGATTAGTACTGAAATTAGTTAGGATTATGATTACTTTTTGCTGTGTTTTTCTTAGTCTATTTTTTTAATTTATTTTAAGAACTAACCTTGTTTTCTGTTTTTGTAACACCCCGAACTTCTGGTATGCAGGTGTTACCATTTAAACCTGTATCAATGGAACTCGGGACCAATTAACAAACAACTTAAACTCAACGTATGTAGGATGGAGTCCACACCCACCATTGAAGCTGCCCATCAGAGGCTCTAGGAGCTGAGAAGGACCCCACACCAGTTATAAGGGTAAGCCATGTTAACCATCTCAAATCAAGAAGGCTTAAATCATTGGTCGTAGAATAACTAGACACTGATAACTTGGAACTATCAAACCACCGACTTAGGGTCCACGTTTCAACCCAACCATTAAATCCAACCCTAGACTCCTCAAGGGATGGGAGCGCATGAGCTTTGGTAGGTGACCCACACCGATGATCCTAATTAGATATGGGTTCCCACAAAGGGATAGGCAGATAATTATACATCCCTACACGGTGTCAGACTATTGGAAGTAGCCCTGAAAGAAATAACTAGGCTAGAGTGCACCAAGGGCCCTTGGAAACCACTTTGACCATCCACAACCCAACCTGAAATGATCCAATGCTCGGATCGATTAAAGACTATGATCGGAAGATGAATGGCCCACACAGACTTGGGTCAGCCTGATCAACGGCCCGGGACCCCCAAAGAAGGGTTCCCAAGATGAATGGGCGGAGTGGATTTATCACAAACATCACGATGGACCCCACACAAGGTGCGTATGCACCCTAGTCTCCATGTACGAGGTGTACCGGTCGGATCAAGTTGGTCAAACAGCTTTGACCGAGCTTCTTCGCAAAAAGCAGGAAAATCTCCCACTAATGCTGTTTTTGAAACTGATAAACGTTGGCCACCTAGGTGGCCCACCCTGGCCACTAACTAGTTGATCCGAACCGTCCAATGGATTTGTGGTCTCAGCCGATCAAAACCGTATAGTTAGACCTGACCCATGCAACGAGGTTCAGATTCTGGGATTCCACTAATTAACCGCACGAGATCATCCAAGATCATCTGATGGTGGGCCAACGTACGACCAGACGAGTGATCCAAGGTCGGTTTGGCTAGGCAATCCCAGCCATCCACTCGCCGATAAAGAGCACGTCCTCTCACTGCCAAAAATGGTTGGGCAGCTGTCCGTAGGAATAAAAGAAAAAATGAGTTTTTCCCTTTCGGGAAATGAGTGCTAGCACGGTTTTGGCCGTCCCCTGGGCCACGTCGAGTAATCCTAACCCCTCACCTAGGGTGTTACAAGATAATGGAGAGAAACATCCCCTCTCACAAGAAAACGGTGAAAATTGGAATATCTTGTGAGATATTTCTAAACTCACCTAAATGGCTATAGTGATCAGCAGCCCCATTTGGTCCGCTCAAACGGACCAGATCATGTTGAAATACCCTAGGTGGTGATTTGCCATTAATGGCCACTCCATCTTCTCCATTAAACCATCTGACCCACGATCACGAGATGGGCCTCACTAGGGCTAAAAATATGCTTTTCTGGTGAGCCGTGGCAGTAGAAATCCATCCTTAGGGTTAGATGGACCCCATGCATCACGAATTTTAAAGGGTGGCCATTGCAAACGGCATTTTCTTCCCAACCATTGGATGACTCTCTCTCATGCCTATAAAACGGGCTACCGTTGCTATCAAGATTCACACCAGAGAGAGAGAGAAGGAAATAGGGAGAGAAAGGAAAGAGAGAGAATAGTAGCGTGTGAGAGGGAGAGTGACTCAGCAGCTGCTCAGCTTGACTCAGCCCATCTCTAGCTCAACTTGGTCATTTTCAACCACTTAGGAGAGTTGGGTTGCTACCTCACTAAATCCTGAGGCCAGGAATCCATCAGGTAAAGGCCTTGAGTTGCCTTGGTCATTTCTTTTAAATCATAACACCTTCCTAACTTGAAATGGACATCCACAGGTGTCCATTACTGTCCATTGTTGTAGCTGTAACTGAGTTGAGCCTACTCAGCTAGCATTTGAGCAGGCCAGGTAATAGTCTAACTCCCCTCATTTTTCTTCCATTCAACGGTACATTACTGTGGGAGTTTCGGTCGGCTAGGATCAGAATCCATGTAATGGGCCAGGAATGGGCCAAAGACAGGCCTTTATCAGGCCGTGCAGAGGGCTAAAAATGAGCCTTCATTGGGGCTATGCAATGCACTAAAAATGGCCTCCAATAGGGCCAGGAAGGAAGTTGAAAATGCCCCTCAACTAGGCCTTGAATCAGGACTGCTTCAGATGGCCCTCAGTGAGGCCAAAAACAGCTTCAGACATACCATGAAATACAGACTGAAAATAGTCCAGAAAGTAAGTTGAAATCTGAAATTGCGATAATGACCGCATTAGTTGAAGTGGGAATATGCTAAAATGTCCTAGAGGGGGGTGAATAGGACTTTTTAATATTTTATGATAATTTAAAACCTATCAACCCTTATCCTGAGTAAATAAGAAAGTATCAGGATTTCTTCAAAATAACTCTAATGGCTTTCAGGCGAAATAGAGGATCCAATCACAAAACTATTTAAAAGATAAATAAGATGCACAATATATTTTATGATGGATGTGACTATGTGTGAGATGTGATTCTACTTTGTTCCAAATAATCATGTATGCATGGGATATGAGAACATTCAGAGAAATCACATAATCAGCAGAAGTAAATAGCAATCTCAAACACAGTTATTTTTATAGTGGTTCGACTACTTGTCTACTCCACTTCCGGCAGACGCACTCAACCATTGAGTGTACCGGATCTCACTAATAGAGGTTTCAAATTAGGTTCACCTCTTAGCTGATTCTAACGTATCTCCATGACATAAGTTTATGCCCCACACAAGAGCAAGGGTCAACACACAGCACCCAGGTTTTAGGCCACACAGGCCAAGGATCCACACAAGGAACCTACCAGTTTATGCTCCCATGAGCAAGGGTCAACACACAACACCTAAGTTTTAGACCACATAGGTCAAGGACCTACACAAGGACATAATAGTTTATGCTGTCCACAGAGCAAGGGTCAACACAAAGTACCCACACGTACACTCCCGTCGGAGGCCTCCTATAAGGACTTAAAAGGGGTGAGAAGCACCTTAGACCCAATCCTACAAAAGGAATGATCACAAGGGTTCTCTGGACTCTAATAACTTACAGATAAGTAGATGAGCCCCATTAAACACAATGAAGATCTCCTCCTTTGATGATGAAGAATTTTCAACTTCCTTGAACAGCAACTCAGATGATGTTCCAATGTAAGGCAATGGGTTGGGTCAAGGTTATGATGGAATCCTACTCTATTAAATGTTTTCATATAAAGGGGACAAAGTGATTCCAATCATCTATGCATTCAAGGTATCCTAGCTTAATGATTTGCCACCAAGGTGGTAGCTGAAGGATCCTTGAATGCGAAAGTTCATTCCCTAATCCACTCTATTGATTATCAATGATGAGGGTGAATTGGAGGATGAACTCCCATGAGAGAAAAGGCTTTGGGTATATGATCTTGGTTTAAACACTCAAAATCACTCTCTATTTTCTCTACGAACAACCAAAGGCAAGCTCTCATTAAATAGGTAAAAAGTTCCAACAGATATAAAACAGTCATATTTTTGACAGAGTTCGATATCATCGAGCTGGGTTCGATATCATCAAGCGTATACTCTCGATAGCATCGAATGACTACTCGATGATACGAACTCAAACTATCAAATTGTTTTGAACCTTTTTGCCAACTGGTCGAGGGGATCGAACATGCTTCGATGTCATCGGATTTCAAACTCCAATTTTATCGAAACGAGGTTCGATTCCTCGACATTTGAAAATGAGAGAGCAGATGCCTTTGAAACTTATCAGGTATATGATATGATCGAGGATCCTTCGATATCATTGAAATTTGAATATCGATGGTATCGATGACGGTGTCGATTCATCAAAAATTTTAAGAAATTTTGCTATAAGCTTGTTGGATGATTTTTGCCTAGTTTCAATGGCATCAACCTTGTATCGATATGATCGATATTTGAATATCGATTTTATCAAGTAATCCTCGATATGTGAAATATTTTACCTGAAAACTTGCTGGGTAGTTTAGTGTCCCAATCTGATATCATCGAAGGTCTATCGATATCATCGAGATTTAAATTTTGAGGATATCAAGACGCTCTTCGATATATCAAGAATCACATGATTTGCCTTACTAGTATATTGGACACAACTGAACAGATGTCAATTTTATCGAGACATCTCGATGGACTCAAGATTCAAAACTCGATGATATCGAACAGTCCATCGTTTCATCAATAATTCAGTCCAGAGTTGTTTGTAGTTGTTGGACATCAGAAGTCTTTCATTCGATAATATCGAGACAGTTTCGAGGACATCGATAACAGGGTTCGATTTCATCGAACCACCTGTCGATAAATCGATAAAGGTAGAAAATTAAAAGATTTTTTCAATTTTGCAAATTAGATTTCTCACGAAAACCCTAGGATGTTCTATCCAATTTTAAGGGTTTTATATACCTGGTGTTTTGGGACATGGGATGTGAGGCTGACGTTTACCTTTGGTGAGTTCGGGCACACATCCTGTTGAAGCAGACGCTTGAACAATCTTTCTATGGGGCTCCTTTGTTTTGCTAACTCAACACACATGTTAATTGACAAACCAGGGCACTTTCAAAATTAGGGCTTCAGTTGAGCCACAATTTGGGTTGAAGGACCTCTCAGATGGTCCGTGAAAACGCTGGAAACTGGCCCTCAACTGGACCGAAAACTGAACAAAAAGTAGGCCTTTAAATGGGCCATGATTTAAAGTTAAATGAGACCTTCAGATGGGCCATGAAAACAGCCTTCAGCTGTTGCATGAAGGGGGCCAGAACCAGTCCTTCAGTGAACCGTAAGTTGGACTGAAATTAGTCTTGTAGTAGGGCCATGAGCTGGGCTCAAAATAGCTTTCAGATGGGCCACGATCTGGACTAAAACTAGCCTAGAACATGGCTAAAAACAGCCACACGAACTAGGCCGAAATCAGCCTTAGTTTGGGTTGGGCCTCAGCCATCGGTCTAGGCTAAGGTATGAGTCAAATGCAGCCCTGAATGGGGCCGTGATCTTGCCCATGATCGGCCACATCTATGGGCCTCACCTGAGCCAATCTCAGTGGGCCTTATAGGAGTTAAGGCAGGTGGGTCACACCCAGTGCAACACTGCTGGGCTAAGATTATGGTGCCGCTGGGCCAGCAGATGGCCTAGCCTACAAGTGTTGTAAACAGCCGCTAGGCCAAGGCGAGCCCAGCCCAGTTTAGGTAGTGCAAAAGCTGGCCCATGGGCTCAGCTAGACTGTTCATTTGTTGGGCCAGGGACGGCCTAACCCAACCCCATTCTTGGGCTTGTATTGGACCCAATAGCTGGGTTAAAACAAAGTCCCAGTTCGGCCCTTATTTAGGGGTAATTTTGGGCCTAATTTAGGCCCTTGTTGGATAAAAATATGTTGGGCCTGGTCACTCTAGTGTAGGCCCAAGTAGCCTTATTCATAGGACCTTTCAAACCCACATAACTTCAAAGTAGTGGTTAGTTAGAACATTGGGAATATTTGACTAATACGAACTATAACGTTAGGAGGTTACTTGTGTGATATGGGCTGCAAGGTACTCACAGGAACGTGAATCAAGGACCGTAATATAACCCTACAGGTGATGACTTCTCCCCTTGAACTTTCCATCCATAAATAATGTTAAGGATAGCTTTTACTATAACTACGAATGATGACCCAGAAATGGTTATTTGTTCAGATGGTTACATGAATACATACCTTATAATTGATCTGAACACCTGATTAGTTTACTTAAATAAATCAATTAAGAACATTTGATTAGTTTACTTAAACAAATGTCTTAAGAATTGATTAGAATACTTACTTTGTCTACTTAAACAAATGCCTTAGAATTAATTTGAATACTTGATTAGTTTGCCTTGAGTAGAGTAGAGTACTAGAGAAGTTTAACTTAATCACATGTCTTAGATTGATTGAAATACCTGATTAGTTTACTTAAGCTCATGTTTTAGAATTGATTAAATCATTTGACTAGTTACTCAAACACATGAATCACTTAATTAACTTCCTCGAATGTGTGTCTTGGAACTTGTAAGTTATGGTCATATGACTCCTGAATTATATGAATACTTGAATCTTTGGATCATGCCTTGTTTAGATAGTTTGTTACTTAAATGTCATCTTCTCATATTATGGTATTGGTTGCAAGACACATATGACTCGAAACCTCTCTCAGGGAACCTCTGTTTAAAGAGAGTCTGTACTTAGGGTGAACAGAATTGATTGTGATATAATTAGGCCCTTAACATGGAGGTTAGGTTAGTGCCAGTTTAATTCATAGAATTTACCATTTATGGAGTATATGATGGTAGTTTTCCTTACATTGAGAGTTGATTGGCCATATGTTGATGGGTTCTATCCACACTCTAAGGTGGTAGACCATGGGTTGGAGATGGTGGTCATGGGACACTATGCCCGAGTCGTCAGCCTACGCTGAGCTATGACCTCGCTGTAGTGACCTTAAGCTTCATTAAACCTACTGGTTGTAAATGGACTAATAATGGTTTGGCTAATCATGCATACATAGCATTCGGGTGATAACAGTTGGCTAATTCTGGATGCTACAGCACGTGCCCTTATTCATGGTATCGTTTCGCTAGCTCCCAGACCATCGACTATCAGCCCACTTTCGATGAGTTTGACACTACGCATGTACTATGTACTTTCACTGGTGACTAGCTACATGTATGGGCTTTGCCCAAAAGCCAACTGGATGAGCATCCCCAATTGATGTGCACTCATACGTCCATACATATAATAAGATTGCATCTTATCATATTTTGTATGCCTTGTTGTTTTATGTTATACTTGTCTAAGGTGGTAGTGTGTAATCTTGAGGGAAAATCACACTGAGCTAGCCACTCATTCGTCAATGTTCAACTGTACAGAGGACCTAGGTGTTGGTATGGTCGAATACGCAATTGATCTCGGGACTGTTGCAACCGTAGCGGAGGAAGAGCTATACGAGGAGGAGCCGCACCAGGAAGCGACTGAACACTTCGGGCTGAACAAGTAGATTTAGTTGTTGATGTTTATTTGGTACAATTGAAACTTGAGGTTTTGTATTTGGGTCCCCTGATGAGTGGACCAGGATATTGCTCTTATTTTGGTTATGGCTTATTCTATGCTTGATTTCCGATATGTGCCCTTTGATTTTATATTAATTGCCACTTAAAGATCTATTAACTCTTGGGTTCTCAAGAACGAGTTGTATACTTGGGTTCTGAAAACCAGGGCATTACAAGTCGATATCAAAGCGAAATCTAAGATAGCTAGGCTGTGGGACCAACATATAAAATCCTTAAGGGATTAACTTAGGTGAAACTTAGGAATTTTTTCTTCGGAAGTAGCTTGGATGAATAAACATAGAAACAGAATACTTAGGCCCCCTCAGATATTAGTAGAATAACACAATTGAACTTATAACGAAATTTCCACTATTTAGGAGGAATTTAGAGTATGAATTGAAGTCCTAGGTTCCCTAGACAAGAACTTAGGATTCATTAGGAAACATTAAGTTAATTGTCTGAATTTAGAAACTAAAACCTTAGTCCCCTTAAATTACAACCAGGAGTATTGGTTAGGCTTATGAACTAAATTTATATGCCCTAAAAAGGCGAATGCTCACCATGACGCGAATGCAGCAACCAAGATGGCAGCCCCTAACCTTTGCATTGTTTCATTAATTGACAAAAATCATGTTTTCCTAATGCCTTAACCATAAATTTCTTACCTCACAAGAACCATGCCACCCGTACTACGATCGCAGTTGGTCCACATGATTGATATCCACCCCTTTCCACCAACAGAGCGCCAGCAAGAGCGCAGTCCCGTGTACACACCAAGGCACCCGCCTGGAGTGGCAGACCGGTACATGGAGTCTGAAGTTGTAGGAGACTCTCCTCCCCCTCAGATTATTCCATCAGGGCTGCCTTCGCAGTATTTTGAGCAAAGGACACCTTCAGCGAAAGCACCAGGAAATTCATAGACCGGGGCCACGGCTTTCGCAGCGTTCGCACAGATGGCCGTAGCCATGCAGCAGCAGTAGGATACATTCACACGACAGCATCAGGATGTGCACGCGCTGATGATGGAGACTCTTTGAGATAGGGACTGGAGGGCAGCATCCCGAGTTAGAGATGTCAGGGGTGCAAACATGTTCGATCGCTTCCAGAGGCTCCGACCACTGACCTTTGGGGGAGCACCCGACCCAGTTCAGGTAGACCATTGGTTAGTGAGGATCACCAAGATGATAAGGCCATTAGAGTGCTTAGATGCCCAGATGTTCAATTTGGCCACGTACATGCTTGAAAGAGAGGCCGAGAACTGGTGGGAGAGTGTGCAGAGAAGCGTGCTAGCTGGGTACGCTTGGACATGGGCCGACTTCAAAATGAAGTTCCTAGAGAAATATTTCCCGCGATCGTGCCGAAATGGGAAGATCGCGCAGTTCCTAAAGCTAGAGTAAGGGAGCATGACTGTTGCCCAGTACGAGGTGCGGTTCGACGAGCTCTCCCGATACATGCCCAAGGCCCTCGAGGACGAAGAGTATAAGCTACAGAAGTTTAAAGAGGGGCTCAAGCCGAGGATACAATTGCAGTTGTGCGTATCGGATTTATGGAATTTCCCAGTATTGGTGGATAAGGCAATGAGGGTAGAGAAAGACTTCGAGTGCACTATTCATTCACGCCCCCAACCTGAGACGCCCTGGTCAGACCAAGACAGGCTCCTCCTACACCGCCTGTTCCAGCAGGGAGGTTCATGAACTAGCCCATAGGCGCCCCATCTGCACCCCCAAGGAAGTATTACGACTACTATATATGGGATGGCTACACTATCCGATATTGCTATAGCAGGATAGCCAACGAGGGCAATGTGCTGCCAGCGAACTGCCCCCAGCAGAACCGAGCAGTAGTCAGGGCAACACCTAGGCCCCAGCAGCCCAGACAGGGACCTCCGACTCAGCAGAGGGCTCCTCCAGCTCGAGTATATGCAGTTACCGCTACGAAAGCTAAAGAAGATCATCTCCAGACCATTCACGGTACCGCCCACATTAACGGTACCCCTGTACTCATTTTGTTTGATTTTAGTGCAATTGTCTTTTATTAATTCTGTCATCGCATCTAGACTAGAATTGAACACAACTCGAATGCATGGCCCCTTAGTCATAGCATCCCTTATGGGTAAGTTTGTGAAAACAGATAAAGCATGCAAAACATGTCCCATAACCCTTGCAAATCGTGAAGTGACTGTGGACTTGATCGTCATGCCCGTCAGACAGTTTGACGTTATCCTTGGGATAGACTGGCTTACGTTAGTACGTGCAGTTATGGACTGTCGTGACAAGACTGTTACTATATCTGTCCCCAGGCAGGCCTCCTTCACCCTGAAAGGGAGAGACAGATGCGAGATATTCGAGAGCTTGCAGGCCTTGGGCGAATCCAAAACAGTAGAAGCCACCATCAGTAGAATCTGAAACATAGAAGCCACCATCAGTCGAATACCGGTAGTGCGAGATTTTCCCAAGGTGTTTCAAGAAATATCAAGGCTGCACCCTTAGTGAGCGGTGGATTTCTGTATGATCTCAAGCTAAGGACTGCCCCCATATCACCACCTCCATTTTGCATGCCTCCTTGCGAGATGGAGGAGATAAGGAGCCAGATTGATGAGTTGCTGGCCCAAGGCTTCATTCACCCCAATTTTCTCCCTGGGGAGCGCCAGTCCTCTTCGTGAGAAAGAAGGACGGATCGATGCATCTCTGTATAGATTATAGAAGACTGAATGATGTGACAATAAAGAACAGATACCCCCTACTATGCATTAACGATCTGTTTGATCAGCTTAAGGATGCTAGATACTTCTCCAAGATAGATCTGTAATCGAGATACCATCAGTTGAGGATCAGGGATGAGGATATCCCTAAGACGACATTCAGAACTCGCTATGGGCATTAGAAGTTCTTTATTATGTCGTTCGGCCTCACCAATGCCCCAATCATGTTTATGGACCTGATGAACTAAGTATTCATGCCATACCTGGACCGGTTCATAATAGTATTCATCGACAATATCCTGGTATACTCGAAGAGTCGAGAAGAACACGAACAGCACCTACACACTATCTTGAACACTGTGAAGGAGAATCACCTGTACACCAAGCTGAGCAAGTGCAAGTTCTAAGAAGAAGAAGTGAAGTTCCTGAGATATGTAGTGAAAGCGGAAGGAAAAGCAGTTGATTCGGCCAAAGTGGAAGCAGTATCTAAGTGGGAGCAGCCCACCACAGTCACCAAGGTTTGGAGTTTTCTGGGCATGGCAAGGTACTATAGACGCTTTATCAAGGAATTCTTAGGATTTTGTGGCCGCTCACCCAACTGACAAAGAAGAACACCCAATTTACGTGGGATGAGAACACAGAAGTGGCTTTTCAAGAGCTGAAGATGAGACTGACTTTTGCGCCAGTGCTCATTCTTCCACAGGAGGGAGAGAAGTTCATGGTTTACAGCGATGCGTTGAAGTTGGGACTGGGATGTGTGCTAATGAAGAATGATAAAATGAGCACTTACGCTTCGAGGCAATTGAAGAAGCACGAGGAGAACTACCCGACACACGATCTGGAATTGGCAGCAGTGGTCTTTGCCTTGAAGATATAGAGGCACTATCTCTATGGGGAAGAGTTCCAGTTGTTCTGCGACCACAAGAGTCAAGTACATATTCATGTAGAAAGACTTGAACATGCGCCAACATCAGTGGATGGAAATGCTCAAGGACTTCCACTTCGACATATCTTACCACCCGGGTAAGGTGAACTCCCTGGCTGATGCATTGAGCCAAAAGAAGAAACATAAGTTGATAGCCACCTTGATGATCAAGGAGTGGGAGATGATGGAGTTCGTGTAGGACTTCGACATCCAGCTTACCCTTGATGAGCCGGATACTTACGTAGCTCTTTTGACTACAGAGCTGACCCTAGTTCGCCATGTAATTTCTGCCCAAGACCAAGATGAGTGGCTTACCAAGATGAAAGAGAGGTGCAGAGGCGAGGAAATGCCCGATTAGAGGATTAATAGTGATGGTGGTCTCCGATATCAGGGGCGAGTATGCATACCCGACAATGCAGATTTGAGGAGAGAAGCAATGGCAGAGGTGGATCATTCCAGGATGGCCATACACCCAGGGAGTACGAAGATGTACAACAACATGAAGAGACAATATTGGTGGAACAACATGAAGAGAGACATAGCAGGCTTTATAACAAGATGTATGGTATGCCAGAAGATAAAGGCTGAGCATTGCAAGCCTGCAGGACTTCTTCAGCCCCTACCATTAGCAAAATGGAAGTGGGATAGCATCTCTATGGACTTCATTGCTAGAATTCCTAGGATGAAGAGAAAGCACGACTCAATATGGGTCATCGCTGACAAAGGCTGCCCAATTCCTTCCGATTCGCATGACCGACTCAACCGATAGCCTGGCAAGGTTATACATTCAGGAAGTCGTGCGATCCTACGGAGTTCCATGGGAGATCATATTAGACCGAGACTCCAAGTTTACTTCTGCCTTTTTGGAAGAGGTTGTAGGAAGAAATGGGCATAGAACTCAAGTTTAGTACGACATTTCATCCTAAGACAGATGGACAGACCGAGAGGGTGAATCAGATCTTAGAGGATATGTTGAGGGCATGTGTTTTGGACTTCCAGGCAACTGGGATGATCACTTGGCTCTGGCAAAATTTGTGTACAACAACAGTTTCTAGTCCAGCATAGGTATGACGCCGTATAAGGCTCTCTATGGTCACCCCAGCCGAGCCCCTCAGTGCTAGGCAAAAGTTGGAGAGAGGAGTTTGTTAGGGCCCGAGCTTGTCCAAGCTACTACTCAGGTTATTGACGTTGTTCAGAAATAACTGTGCACCGGTCAAAGCAGACAGAAGAGCTATGCAATAATCGACGTCGTGACTTGGAATTCGTGGTGGGCGATCATGTGTTCTTGAAGATTTCACCTATGAAGGGCTTGATGAGGTTTGGATAGAAAGGGAAGTTGGCACCGCGTTTCACTAGGCCATTCGAAATCTTGGATCTTGTGGGAGTCATGGCGTACCACTTGGCACTTCCTACTGCTTTGGCTAACATTCACAACGTCTTCCACATATCCATGCTGAAGAAGTACACACCAAATGAGTCGCATATCATCAGCTGGGAGCAGGTAGAGCTCATAGGGGATGCTTCCTACACCGAGGAACCTATTTGCATCCTGGATCGCAAGGAGCAAGTCTTGCGGATGAAAACGATACCACTAGTCAAGGTTCTCTGGTCACACCATGGCGAGGAAGAAGCAACTTGGGAACAGGAAGCAGAGGTTATGGAGAAGTACCCTCACCTGTTCAGTAATACACCATAGGTAATTTCGAGGGCAAAGTTTTTTAGGGGGATAAACTGTAACACCCAGCACTTCTGGTACGCGGGTGTTACCATTTAAACCCAAATTAATAGAACTCAGGACCAATTAACAAATAACTTAAACTCAACATATGCAGGACGAAGTCCCCACCCACCATTAAAGCTACCCATCAGAGGCTCTAGGAGCTAAGAAGGACCCTACACCACTTATAAGGGTAAGTTATGCTGACCATCTCAAATCAAGCAGGCTTAAATCATTGGTCATAGAATAACTAGACACTGATAACTTAGAACTGTCAAACCACCGACTTAGGGTCCATGTTTCAACCTAACCATTGAATCCAACCTTAGACTCCTCAAGGGATGGGAGCGCATGAGCTCGGGTAGGTGGCCCACACCGATGATCCTGATCAGATATGGGATCCCACAAAGGGATAGGCAGATAAATGTATGTCCCTACATGGTGTCAAACTATTAGAAGCAGCCCTGAAAGAAATAATTGGGCCAGAGTGCACCAAGGACCCTTGGAAACCACTTTGACCATGCATAACCCAACCTGAAATGATCCGATGCTCAAATCGGTTAAAGACTATGATCGGACGATGAATGGCCCACCTAGACTTTGGTCAACCTAACCAACGGCCCGGGACCCCCAAAGAAGGGTTCCCAAGATGAATGGGCGGAGTGAATTTATCATAAACATCACAGTGGAGCCCACACAGGGTGTGTGTGAACCCTAGTCTCCATGCACGAGGTGTACCGGTCGGATCAAGCTGGTCAAACTGGATTTAACCGAGCTTCTTTGCAAAAAGTGAGAAAATCTCCTGCCAAAGTTGTTTTTGAAACTGATGAACGTCGGCCTCCTAGGTGGCCCACCCTAGCCATTAACTGGTTGATCCAAACCATCCATCGGATTTGTGGGTCCCGGTCGATCAAAATCGTATAGTCAAACCAGACCCATGCAATGAGGTTTAGATTCTGGGTTTCCACTAATCAACCGCATGAGATCTTCCCAGATCATCTAATGGTGAGCCAACTTACGTGTAGACGAGTGATCCAAGGCCAGTTTGGCCAGGCAATCCTAGCCATCTATTCGCTGTTAGAGAGCACATCCTCTCGCTGCCAAAATGGTCGGGCAGCCGTCTACAGTAAGAAAAGCAAAAAGGAGTTTTTCCCTTTTGGGAAATGAGTGTTAGCACGGTTCTGGCCATCCCCTGGGCCATGTGGAGTAATCTTAGCCCCACACCTTAGGGTGGTATAAGATAATGGAGAGAAACACTCCCTCTCAAGAGAAAACGGTGAAATTTAGAATATCTTGTGAGATATTTTGAAACTCACCTGAATGACCCAAAAATGGGCCCCACGGTGATCAGCAGCCCCATCTGGTCCACTAAAACGAACCAGACCATGTTGAAATACCCTAGGTGGTGATTTGTCATTAATGTCCACTTCATCTTCTCAGTTAAACCATCCGACCCTCGATCACGAGATGGGCCTCACCAAGGCTAAAATATGCTTTTCTAGTGGGCCATGGCAGCAGAAATCCATCCTTAGGGTTAAATGGACCCCACGCATCATGAATTTTCAAGGGTGGTCATTGCAAATGGTGTTTTCTTCCCAACCGTTGGATGGCTCTCTCTCATGCCTATAAAAGGGGCTACTGTTGCTCTCGGGATTCACACCAGAGAGAGGGAAGGAAAGGGGGAGAAAAATGAGAGAGAGAGAGAGAGAGAGAGAATAGCAACATGTGAGAGGGAGAGTGACTCAGCAGCTACTCAGCTCGACATGGCCCATCTCTAGCTCGACACGTTCATTTTCAACCACTCAGGAGAGTTAGGTTGCTGCCTCACTAAATCCTTAGGCTAGGAATCCATCAGGTAAAGGCCTTAAGTTGCCTTGGTCATTTTTTTAAATCATAGCGCCTTGCTAACTTTAAATGGATGTCCACAGGTGTCAATTACTGTCCATTGTTGTAGTTGCAACTGAGTTGAGCCAACTCAGCCAGCATTTGAGCAGGCCAGGTAATAGTCTAACTCCCCTCATTTTTCTTCCATTCAATGGTACATTACTGTGGGAGTTTCGGTCGGCTAAGATTGGAAGTTGTGTAGTGGGCCAAGAATGGGCCAAAGACAGGCCTTCATCAGGCTGTGCAGAGGGCTGAAAATGAACCTTCATCAAGGTCATGCAATGCACTAAAAATAGCCTCCAATAGGGCCAGGAAGGAAGCTGAAAATGCCCCTTAACTAGGCTTAGAATCAGGAATGAAAGACATCCTTCAAATGGCCCTCAGTCAGGCCAAAAATAGCTTCAGACAGGCCATGAAATATGAACCGAACGTAGTCTAAAAAGTGAGCTGAAATTAAGCCTTCAATTGGGCAATAATCTAAGTTGAAGGACCTCTCAGATGGGCTGTGAAAATGCTAGAAATCGGCCCTCAGCTGGGCTAAAAATTGAGCAGAAAGCAAGCCTTTAAATGGGCCATGATTTGAAGATGAATGAGACCTTCACTTGGGCCATGAAAACAGCCTTCAATTATTGCATGAAGTGGGCCGAAACCAGTCCTTCATTGGACCGTAAGTTGGACTGAAATCAGTCTTCTAGTAGGTCCACGAGCAGGGCTCAAAACAGTTTTCAGATGGGCTACGATCTAAGCTGAAACCAGCTCAAAACTGGGCTGCAAACAACAACATGAACTGGGCCCAAATCAACCTCAGTTTGGGTTGGGCATCAACCACCAGTCTGGGCTGAGGTGTGGGCCAAACACTGCCCTGAATGGGGTCGTGATTTGAGCCGTGATCGGCCACACCTGAGCCAATCTCAGTGGGCCTCACAGGAGCCAAGGCAGGTGGGCCACACCCTACACAAGGCAGGTGGGCCGCACGTTGCACAACACAGGTGGACCGCACCATGTGCAACACTGTTGGGCCAAGATTATGGTGCCGCTGGGCCAGTAAATGGCCCAGCTTGTAACTAGTACAAATGGCTGCTGGGCCACGGTGAGCCTAGCCTAGTTCAGCTAGTGCAAAAGCTGGCACATGGGCTCATCTGGGTTGTCCATTTGTTAGGCCAGGGACGGCCTAACCCAGCCACATTCTTGGGCTTGTATTTGACCCAACACCTAGGCCAAAATAAAGGCCCAGTTCGGCCCTTATTAGGGGTAATTTTGGGCCCAATTTGGGCCCTTGTTGGACAAAAATCTGTTGGGCCTGGTCACTCTAGTGCAGGCCCAAGTAGCCTTATTCATGGGACCTTTCAAACCCACATAACTTCAATGTAGTGGTTAGTTAGAACATTGGGAATATTTGACTGATACAAACTATAACTTTAGGAGGCTACTTATGTGATTTAGGCTGCAATGTACTCACAGGAACGTGAATCAATGACGGCAATATAATCCTACAGGTGATGACTTCTCCCCTTAAGCTTTCCATCCCTAAATTAGGCTAAGGATAGCTTTTATTATAACTACGAATGATGACCCAAAAATGGTTAATCGTTCGGATAGTTACTTGAATACATACCTTATAATTGATCTGATACCTGATTAATTTACATAAATAAATCGATTAAGAACATTTGAATAGTTTACTTAAACAAATTTCTTAAGAATTGATTAGAATACTTGCTTAGTCTACTTAAACAAATGCCTTAGAATTAATTTGAATACTTGATTAGTTTGCTTTAATCACATGTCTTAGATTGATTGAAATACCTGATTAGTTTACTTAAGCTCATGTTTTAGAATTAATTAAATCATTTGACTAGTTACTCAAACACATGAATCACTTGATTAACTTCCTCGAATGCGTGCCTTGGAACTTTTAAGTTATGGTCATATGACTCTTGAATTATATGACTACTTGAATCTTTGAATCATGCCTTGTTTAAATAGTTTGCTACTTAAATGTCATCTTCTCATATTATGGTATTGGTTGCAAGACACATATGACTCGAAACCTCTCTCAGGGAACCTTTGTTTAAAGAGAATCCGTACTTAGGGTGTAACAGAATTGATTGCGATATAATTAGGCCCTTAACATGGAGGTTATGTTAGTAGTAGTTTAATTCATGGGACTTACCATCTATGGAGTATACGATGGTAGTTTTCCTTACATTGAGAGTTGATTGGCCACATGTTGATGGGTTCTATCCACACCCTAAGGCAGTAGACTCATGGGCCGGGGATGGTGGTCATGAGACACTATGCCCAAGCCATCGGCCTACACTGAGCTATGAGCTCCCCATAATGACCTTGAGCTTCATTAAACTTGCTGATTGTAAATGGATTAATAATGGTCTAGCTAATCATGCATACATAGCAATCAGGCGATGACAGATGGCTAATTCTGGATGCTATAGCACATGCCCTTAGTCGTGGTAATGTTTCGCTAGCTCCCAGACCATCAACTATCGGCCCACTTTCGGTTAGTTTGGCACTACGCATGTACTATGTACTTTTTCTAGTGACTAGCCACATGCATAGGTTTTACCCAAAAGCCAACTGGATGAGCATCCCCAATTGATGTGCACTCATATATCCATGCATATAACAAGATTGCATCTTATCATATTTTTTTATCCCTGTTTGTTTTATGTTATAATTGTCTAAGGCGGCAGTGTGTAATCTGAAGGGAAAATCACACTGAGCTGGCCACTCATTCATCAATGTTCAACCATACAGAGGACGTAGGTGCAAGTATGGGCGAATACGCAGCGAATCTCGAGATTATTGCAGCTGCAGTGGAGGAAGAGCTATACGAGGAGGAGCCACACCAGGAAGCAGCTGAATACTTTAGGCTGAACTAGTAGATTTAGTTGTTGATGTTTATTTAGCACAATTGAAACTTAAGGTTTTCTATTTGGGTCCACCTGCTGAGTGGACCAAGATATTGTTCTTATTTTGGTTACGGCTTATTCTATGCTTAATTTCCGCTATGTGCCCTTTGATTTTATATTGATTGCCAATTAAAGATCTATTAACTCCCGGGTTCTCAGGAAACGAGTTGTATACTCGGGTTCTAAAAACCAGGGCATTACAGATTTGTTGAAATGTAACATAGTAGCTCCGATCTAGTGACTTCTTTCCAACTTTCTCCCTTTTCAGATTTCTTATCTCTAGAGTTTTGTCTTTTAGATTTTAGTGTTAGTATTTAGACCTTAAGGCTGAGAGTGTTTCATGCCCAAGTGGGTTCGTGACAACACTCCACGTCTCTTAAGTGAATGAGGATTGGTCGAAGGATTGCCTATCCATCACCGCATTAGACATCATCTAAGATCTTCTGAGCCTACAAAAATCATGGCTGCAAATCAACTACATCGTCCTGTTGAGGAACATCAAGACGAGAATGAGGTGGACAATACCCCTTGACCAAGAATGTCGAGAGATTATCTTCAATTAGCGAGGGTAAGTACACCTTCCTGCATCATGTTCCCACACAATGTGGGAAATGTAGACTTTAAACTGGGAATGATCCAATTACTTCTGAAATTTCATGGACTTGATTTTAAAAGTCCATATCTACAGCTCAAAGAGTTTGATGAGATCGTAGCAATCTTGCACTTCCCAAACATAACAGATGACACTGTTAGACTTAAATTATTTCCTTTCTCCTTAAAGGAAAAGGCCAAGTCATAGATAGGGACATGGATTAAGATGACCTAGGATTTCCTTACAAAGTTCTTCCCGATTTACAAGAACAACACCCTGAGGAGACCAATAAAGAATTTCTCCCAAAAAGAGGAAGAGATTGAAAATGAGAGCTAGCGATGTCCTAGAGGAGGGTGAATAGGATAATACCAAATAAACAAATAAATGCAAAATATATAAAGAATACAAAAAATCTCAATCGCCTGAGTATTGAAACCTTGATTCTAAATGATTCATAGGACAACCTTCACCTTAAAATATTAGGCAAGACAACCTTATTTCATGAATATCTTTAAAATCAATCTTTCAAAATAGCAAGAGAAGATAAAAGAATTACAAAATTCACTACAAGAATGAAATAGTAAATAACATCCACTACCAAAAGATTAAAACATTCACCACAAGGCATAAGGAGTTATAGTGGTTCAGTGCTTAAAACAACCACACCTACTCCACTCCCAAAGTTACTACCCTTGTAATTTTGGCTTTCACTATAATAAGGTTTTCACAGGTTTACCTTAATAACCTGATACAGTTTCTTGTTATTTTCACTAGCTATCACTATAAAAACCCCTTTTGTGATTTTCATAAGCTATCACAAATAAAAAATCCTTTTGTGATTTTCGCAAGCTATCATAAATAAAAACTGCACTGAAATTTTCACAAGCTATTTCAAACAAACCTTAAAAATGAAATACAGTAAAATAATGTACTTATCTCTAAATGGAATTTGAAGACGTGGCAGAAGCTTGTACCAAAAGAACTTCTTTCTTAAACATAAATGGCACAGTGTTCAATCAGATAGAAAGAGAATAGGGTTTTATAGATTTTATAAATGAAAAACCAAAATCCTACTTGATTCAATTCTCTTAGATCTCAAAGAACGATATAGATTACTCTCTTAAAATAATATTAAAATGATCTTGAGAAAAGGGAATTGAATATGTTATAAATTAAAATTATAAATACCACATAGATAGCTTGCCGAGGACTTGAGCTTCTTTCTTTCTCTCTTGCAGAAGAATTATAGTAAATTTTCATTATAATTTAGAATGAGAGAAAGCCTCAATTTATAGGAAAAGAGGTTGGAAATTCGGCTAGCCTAAGACTAGATTTGGGTGGCCAAATTCCACTGGATTTGCTCCAATGGTTATTAGATTGTGCGGGATAAGATCTATCTAAAAATTGGCTGGCTAAACATTACAATTCGGCTGGCTGAATTCTCATAAAAATCAAATATTTGCATTCCTAGAATTTGACTTGAACTTTCTTGGGCTAGCTGAATATCAAGCTTAGTCTAGCCGAACCAAAACTTAGGTTGGCTGAATTTTTAATAGAAATTATCATTTTGCTCGGGCTTGAAGTTAGGCTGGTCGAGGAAGTTATGTTGACTGAACCAGAAGTTAGGCTGGCCGAATTCCAAAGAAAAAACATTTATTAAAACCTAAGTTAATGAATTTTTTAAAGTACCTAAACGTAAGGTCTTTCTAGGGTTATACCACCTATGTTTTAACAAATATATGGACACCTTGTCTTGAGCATTGACTTGATCTTGTCTTGAATTCAGGCATCAATTTCTTGAGAAGATGTGCCGATGACTTCTTGAGAAGATGTGCCCATCTTGAGTTAATCATAAGCCGATCTTGAGCTGATCTTCAGGCATGTAGAGTTGTTGTGATTTCATACTTATAATCTGACCTTGAAGAACTTTTTTCTTACAAAATTTGACAATTTATGTATACTAAACATAACAACTCTTATAGAGACATTCTTCCAAAGTTGGGAGAGATTTAAAGATCTTTTAAACTTTTGCCCACATCATGGATACAAAATTTGGAGGGTCATAAGATTTTTGTATGATGGACTAACTTCACCCATGCACCAATTCGTAGAAATGATGTGCAATGGAGAATTTATGAACAAGGGAACCGATAATGCATAGGACTATTTTGATTCACTTGCTGAAATTGCATAGTCATGGGACACCTCCTCAAAAGCCACGACTTCTAGGCCCAATTAATCAAGAGTAAAGGGAGCAATGTATATCTTATGAGAAGAGGACAACATGAGTGCACGGGTGGCTAGTCTCACACAGAATATTGAAGCCATGCAACTGAAAAAAGTAGAGACTGTCAAACTTGAAGAGACCATTGAAGTTGTATGTGCTATTTGTGCCAGTAACATACACTTGACACAGGAATGTCCCACCATTTTTGCATTTCAAGAGTTGTTACATTAGCAATTGAATTCCATAAATAATTATCGAAGTTTGTTCAACACCCCCATCTCAAATACTTATAATTCCAGTTGGAGGAACCATCCCAACTTCATTTGGAGGAATGGTCAAATGGTTAATATAAACAGAAATTCTCAAGGGGCTTTTACATAATTTCCAAATCAGCAAAGACCCCAAGAGGATCTTGTTCTTAAACACATTCAAAACCAAGAGCCCTTCAATCAAAACACTTTATAAGCATTCTAAGACCTTAGCAAGTCCATTTAAAGGATTGAGTCACACTTATTGATTAGGGAGAAAGGGACTTTTCCGGCCCAACCTCTCCCTAATCCAAAAATACGATGTGAGATAAGTGACCCGATCTCTTCGAACCAACATGTGGAACAAGATAAATCCATCACAACTCTTAGAAGTGGAAAAACAATTGACAAGACCATCTCGACGAGGGATGAGAAGCCTAAGGACTCGAAAAACTCTAAGAAAAATTATGGAATTAGAAACATCCCACATAAGAAAAAATCAGACACACAAGACAAGTCGATTGCACAATTCCCACAATGGTTGATTTCACCTAAGCCTTTGGCCAATACTTAGGACATTTTAGAGGTTCTTAAATAGGTGAAAGTCAGTATCCCTCAATTGGATGATATTAAACAAATTTCCTCATATGCCAAGTTCCTAAAATATTTATGCACTACCAAAAGATGAAAGAATATACAAAAGAAGATCTTTTTGATAGAAAAAGTGAGTGTTATCCCTAAGCAAGATGTGCCACAAAAATACAAGGATTCTGGTAGCCCAACCATCACTTGTGTAATTGGGAATCATTAGATTGAGCACACACTTCTTAACTTAGGAGAAAGTGTAAATCTAATCCCTTACTCGGTCTATGAATAGCTTGGAATTGGTGAATTAAAACCCACCAAGACCACACAACAACTCGCTAATTGTTCAATTCGTGTACCGAGAGGGATAATCGAGGACATGTTAGTCCAAGTCGATAAATTCTACTATCCATTAGATTTTATTATTTTAGACACTCAGCATGTCATAGACATAAACACTCAGATTCCCATTACTCTTGGTCGCTAATTCCTAACTACATCAAATGCCATCATCAATTGTAGGAATGGAGTTATGAAATTATCTTTTGGGAACATGACATTAGAGCTAAATATCTTTTTTAATATGTGAAAACAACCTGAGGATGTTAATGTTACCTACGATGTTAACTTGATCGACTCATTCATGAATGATAGAGCACTTTTAACTATATACTCTGACACTTTAGAGACGTGCTTAGCCCACTCCCCTGATTTAGATGATGATATGATTAGGGAGATGGATGCCTTACTCTATGTCACGCTGGTACTTGATATTAACCGGTGGAGGCTACTTTAATGGCATCTACGAGAGGAATGTTGATCTTCACTTGTTTTAAAACCTCCTAAATATCCTGAGAGTTAGATAGAGGTTTTGGGGCAATCGACCATTGGGGGAATGACACAATCGTCTTGTATGCTCTTTCTGGCTCTTTCTCCTATGGAGCAATGTTAGGTCCAACATCTCTCTTAGCTCTCCTAAGTCCTTAGGTTCATTAGCCCTCATCAGGATAGTCTTATTAATTATTTTTCCACTTTTAAAGGTGGTGATGGATTTAACTTGCTCTAAGTGATGAGAAGAGCTCGAGTCACTTATCTCACATTGCAATTTCGGATTGGGTAGATGTTGGGCTGGAAAAGTCCATTTTTCTCCAATCGCTGAGTGTGACTCAATCCTATGTATGGCCTTAGTAAGGTCTTGTAATGCTTGTAGTGTTCCTTGATTGAAGAGCTCTTAGTTTTGAATGTGCTTTTGGACCGGATCCTCTCGAGGTTTCCTTTGATTAAGAAATTGACTAAGGGCCTCTTGAGGATTGGCCATTTATCCGTTCCTCTAAATGAAGTTTGGATGGTTCCTCCAGTTGGGATTATAAGTATTTAAGGTGGGTCTGCTGAATAGTTGTTGGTAGTTGTTTACAGCATTTGATTGCTCATTTAATAATTCTTGAAAAGTAGTAATTGTGGGACAATCCAAGGTTACATTTATGTTCCTATCTCAAATACCACAAATAACTTTCACAACCTCATCAGGTTTATCTGTTTCTACATTTTTAAGTTCCATGGCTTCGACTTTCCTTGTGAGATTGGCTACCCTTGCACTGATATTGTCTTATTCCTTTAAGACATACATTTCTCCCCATTCTTTTGACTGAGAAGGCTTAAAAGTGGTGGGTCTTGAGGAGGTGTCCCATGATTATGCATTTTCAACGAGTAAATCAAAGTACTCCCATGCATCATCGGCCTCCGTGTTCATGAATTCGTCATTACACATCATTTCTATGAACAGGTGCATGGGCGAAGTCAATCTATTATAGAAAAAGCTTATTACCCACCATATTTCATAGTCATGATGTGGACATGAATTTATGAGATCTTTGAATCTTTCCCAACATTGGAAGGTCTCTTCCTCTTTTTGGGCGAAATTCAAAATCACCTTCCTTAAAGTGTATGTTTTATGTACCACAAAGAACATTTTAAGGAACTCTGGGGTCATCTCGGCCCATGTGCCGATAAATCGTGACTTTAAGGAGTGTAACCATGACTTAGCCTTCTCTTTCAATGAAAAGGGAAACAACTTCAATCCTGCTGTGTCATCAAACATATTTGGAAAGTGCAATGTGGCAACTATCTCGTCGAATTCTTTTATCTGCAAGTATAGACTTTCAGAGTCTAGTCCATGAAATTTAGGAAGGAGTTGTATCGCTCTCGTTTTAAAATCCATGTTTCCTACATTAAGTGGAAATATCATGCAAGAAAGTGTACTTACCCCCACCGATTATAAGTAATCTTGTAATGTTCGAGGTGGGGGAGCATGATGCACCTCATTCTCATCCTAAACCTCCTCAACTGGGTGTTGAGGTTGATTTGCAGCCATCACCTCAATTAACTCAAAGGATCTCAAGTGGTGTCTAATCCGGTGATGGATAGGCAATCCTTTGACTAGTCATCCTTCTCTCAATAGACGCAGAGTGTTGTCACGAACGCACTTGGGCATGAAACACTCACAACCTCAAAGTGCTAAAACTACTCTTAACAAATAGAAATTCAGAACTAGGAATTATAAAATAGAGAAACTTAGAGGGATATTATTGAAGAGAGCTTGCTATGTTAGATGCTACAACACAGAAAAATAAATTAGAAACTGAAACAAAATTTTAAAAACCTAAGAAAAACAAAGAAAAAAGTTAGTCCTAATCCTAACTAATTCTAAAACTTGAATAATTCAGAAATTTCACACATTGCAATCCTCGACAATGACGCCAAAAACTTGTTTGCTTGTACCCCAAGTGCAGGGTTGCGTTGTAGTAATAATCTTGATGAGACCAAGGTCATACCCACATGGACTGAATATGTGTAAATTTCTGAACTAATTAAGAATTAGAAGTAAAGACTAAACTTAAATCTAAAAATTGAAAAGAGATGTTGTTGTAAATTTAACTATTAATAAAAGAAATACTAGAGCGCCAAGGATCCACTTGTAGTCACCCTAATGCATCCTTACTTGATTCAATCAATATTTTAACTGGAATTGAAGTCCTAATCTATCCAGTTGAATGACAAAGCACTTAAAACATCATAAACAGTTCTAAAATAGATTTTGAACATTTATAGTGATGATCTATGTATAACAGTCTTATTGAAGTGATTGTAGAAAGTTTTAAGCATCTACCATTCCCGTAGTCAATGGTAGACCAAAGAATTCTATAGATCAAACAATTATAAATAGAAAAGAAAGAATTCATGAATTTTCAAAGCATCTACCATGCCCAAAGTCGACAATAGATTAAAGTAATAATAAAAATACCTCTTAAATTCAAACCATAACTATGAAACATCTAACATAAAGATCATGAACGTAAATTAAAGTAAGAAAGACATTAAAATAACCTATAAGCTTCATATCTTAACTCTAGCTAAGAGATTAGCCAACCAAAGACTTGATTAAGCTAAAACTCTTAAAGAAAAACATAAGAAACTAAACAGAGAAGAAGAAATAACTCATTAGAAGATGTTACACCCTTTGCTCTACTCCTCCAACCCTAATTTGTGCTTAGAATGCCTCAGAAAACCCCTTTAAATAGGCTTGGTTCAACCGACTACGAAAACTACCTCAAATTTACGCACTATGTAACCTTCGATGTCACTTCGATGTCATCGAATGTCGTCAAACTGGCTTCAATGTCATCAAAGGGGTCTTCAATATCATCATAAATCACCCAGAACAGTCCAACGAGTTAAGCCCAAAATCCCTGAAAATCTCAATGTCATCGAACTGGCTTCGATGACATCGAACCCTATCTTTGATGGAATCGAAATTTGTACCCAACAATCCAGCAACCAAACTTGATTTTCCTCTTAAATTTCGATGTGATCGAGCCTCCTTCAATGTCATTAAAGTGTGTTTGATGTCATCGACGGTCAAGTTTAACAACTTCTGAATTCTGCACTTTGCAAACTCGATTTTTTTTCCTTCTTTTTTTGGTTTTCTTGGATCTTGGACTCTTGAAATGTTCAATCTTGGTCTCCAAAGATCCATCCTTGCCTTAGTAATTCTTGAGCATCAATTCTCATGCTTTTAACATCCTTTTCACCTTAATCTCTCAAAATCACATTGCACGACAAACATGCATAAATATATCAATTAAGTGTTATCATATTACCCTGATCCATAACTTAAGTGGTAGACTGAGTGAAGATACCTCATTTTAACACTGAGGTCATGGTATTGATTCCCTAGTGGAGGTGGCTAAAAGTGGAGTGTGTAATGATAGTGGGGTGTGTACTAACAAGCTAACATAAAAAAAGTGCTATCATGTTCATAAAACCAAGGTATAAATAGGGGGATATCTGCAATATTTGACACTCAACACCACCATGTTCGTGAGAAATCTACCCTATCCATTCGTTTTCCAAGCCTTATTTTAGGAAATGAGCCAAAAAATGAGGCAAATTTAAAACTCAAGGGGGCCTTATGACAATAAAATGCGGGTAGGTAAAATGCCTAACATTGAAATTATTCATAAGTTCATTACTAATGAGATGAACTAAAAACACAAAAAAAAAAAAAAAAAAAGAAAAAAAAGGAAAAGAAAAAGAAGCTTGGTCCAAAACTTATGTTTCCACACAAATGTTTCAATGAACATTCAATCCTCACAATTTCTTATCCTATCGTGCGGCACGCTAGAGTTTTGGATCTACCTTGTTTTTTGGCTCAGGTCCTAAATTATATAACCAAACATATGGACAAATATATTTCTCATAAACATCATGGTGGGCTCACATAGTTTCTGAGTGTAGGGACTTCCTTTAACAAAGTGTGCATTCAAACTAACACAAGGAAGAGCATGGGAAAATGATAAGCAAGATCATCGTTTTTCTCAAGTGATTAAAACCTTGAATCCGCAAGG